>NC_045979.1:10415332-10444747 GCF_010909765.2 Amblyraja radiata | reverse complement strand
TTCAGCTGGACTGCCAGCCCAAGAATCCATTTAGCCCACAATGTCCCTACTAGCCCTTTGGAAACCAGTCCCTTCGGCCCGCAACACCATGCTCCAGCAACCCCCCGCCCCCCCTCACTGGCCAACAATATTGGAATTGTTGGAGAGGTGGAATATTGCGTTGGGGGACCAGCCCTGCCGTGTGAAGCTGGGACCCAACAGGTCCCATTTAGTCTAGTAACTTATAAAGACAAATCAATTGAAAAACAAAATTATCAGCAAGGTTAGCAATACCTATATTCTTGGAAACCTTGTTATTGTTTTGATGTAATTAGGAGGCAGCCATGATCCCAGGGTCCTCGCTGCCTACCAACCATAAAACAAAGCGCGGGATTGGTCAATTTGCGTCCGACCTCAAAGTCAAACGTGCATTGATTGGATATTTACTACTCTGAAAAAAATTGAGGTTTTTCTCATATTTTAAAAAAATCTGCAGGTTTTGGTCTTGACGAGTTTCAGGTATATTTATATAATATTTATACACAATATGTTAAAAATTCAGGTAGTTCCGTGAGTTGGGTCACAAACTTGAACAAAAAAGCTCCTCCGCCCACAATCCTCCAACATTTTTGCCACCTCCAAAGGGATCCCACTGCTGGCCGTATCTTCCCCTTTCTGCTTTCCACAATGACCGTTCCCTCCATTCCCTCCTCATGCCCCTGTCCCACTTAGGAAACCTGAACGGAAATCTCTTGAGGCTTTGCGCCCCACCCAAGGTTTCCGTGCGGTTCCCGGAGGTTTTTGTCAGTCTCCCTAATGGTCGAAAGTGCTTTTCCGGTTCTTGTATGTTCCGGCGATTATTTCAAAAAATTTAAAACCGGCCGCGACTAAAAATAGGTTGCCATTTTAAAAATCGGTAACAGGTTGCAGGTATTGGAAGGCTACCTGCAACCTCCGGCAACCACCTTCAACTAGCATCGCAACCGGCTTCGACTAAAAAATTACCGATTTTTAAAACGGCAACCTATTTTTAGTCTCGGCCGGTTTTAAATTTTTTGAAATAATCGCCGGAACATAGAAGAACCGGAAACCACTTTCGACCATTAGGGAGACTGACAAAAACCTCCGGGAACCTCCGGTAACCGCACGGAAACCTTGGGTGGGGCGCAAAGTCTCCAGAGGTTTCCGTTCATGTCTCCTAGTGGGACAGGGGCATAGACACTTTCCTCTGCAACTGCAGGAGATGCAAGACCTGTCCCTTTACCTTTCCCCCTCGACTCCATCCAAATGACCCAAACAGTCTTTCCAGGTGAGGCAGAGGTTCACTTGTACCACCTCCAACCTCATCTACTGCATCCGCTGTTCTAGGTGTCAACTTCTCTACATTGGCGAGACCAAGCACAGACTCGGCAATCATTCGCTGAACATCTCGGCTCAGTCCGCCTCAACCAAGCTGATCTCCCGGTAGCCCAGCACTTCAACTCCTCCTCCCATTCCGAATCTGACCTCTCTGTCCTGGGCCTCCTCCATTGTCAGAGAGAGGCCCAGCACTAATTTGAGGAACAGCAGCTCATAAAGTGCATTCAGAAAATATTCAGACCACTTTTTCCCCATTTTGTTACTTACAGCCTGATTTTTAAATTGATTCATTTTTTTAATCATCAATCTACACACAATACCGCAGAATGAAGAAGTGAAAAAAGCTGTTTAGAAATTTTTGTAAAGTAATTAAAAATAAATAACTGAAATATCACACAAAATTGCTTGGGTTCATCCCGTTTCTATTGATTATCCTTGAGATGTTTCTACAACTTGATTGGAGTCCACCAGTGGTAAATTAAATTGATTGGACATGGTTTGGAAAGGCACACATCTGCCTGTATAAGGTCCCACAGTTGGCAGTGCATGTCAGAGCAAAAACCAAGCCATGAAGACAAAGAAATTGTCTGTAGATCTCCGAGACAGGATTGTGTCGAGACACAGATCTGGGGAAGGGTATAAAACAATTTCTGCAGCATTGCAGGTCCTGAAGAGCACAGTGGCCTCCGTCATTCTTAAATGTAAGAACTTTGGAATCACCAGGACTCCTCATAGAGCTGGCCGCCCGGCCAAACCGAGCAATCGGGGGAGAAGGGCCTTGGTCTGGGAGGTGACCAAGAACCTGATGGAGCTCTTTGGCCTGAATGCCAAGCACCATGTCTGGAGGAAACCAGGCATCGCTCATCACCTGGCCAATACCATACCCACAGTGAAGCATGGTGGTGGCAGCATCATGCTGTGGGGATGTTTTTCAGCGGCAGGAGACTAATCAGGATCCAGGGAAAGTGGAACAGAGCAAAGTACAGCGAGATCCTTGATGAAAACCTGCTCCAGAGCATTCTGGACCTCAGACTGGAGCGGAGGTTCACCTTCCAACAGCACATAGCCAAGACAAAGTTGGAGTGGCCATGAATGTCCTTCAGTGGCCCAGCCAGAGCCCGTACCTGTGT
This sequence comes from Amblyraja radiata, assembly GCF_010909765.2. NCBI lineage: Eukaryota > Metazoa > Chordata > Chondrichthyes > Rajiformes > Rajidae > Amblyraja > Amblyraja radiata. The sequence continues at coordinate 10,442,279 of NC_045979.1, read as the reverse complement.
AGATTGATGATTTAAAAAAATGAATAGGGCTGTAACGTAACAAAATGTGGAAAAAGTGAAGGGGTCTGAATATTTTCTGAATGCACCGTATTTCACTTGGTTAGTTTACACCCCAGCAGTATGAACATTGACTTCTCGAACTTCAGATAGCCCTTGCCCTCTCTCTTCATTTCCTCCCTCACCCCACACACCTCAGTTCTGCCATTAGTTCCACTATCTTCTTTGTCCTATCCGCTCATCAGTCTGAAGAAGGGTCTCGACCCCTCTCCAAAGATGCTGCATTTTGTGTCTACCTTCGATTTTACCAGCCACTGCAGTTCTTTCAGAGTTCCCTTTAACACACCTAGGGTGCCATTCTTCCAATGCAAGCCAGGTTCACGAGCAGAGCAGTCACCAAATGCAGCGCCGTAGCTGTCTGCTAACACACCAATCGAGCTGTTGCACCAGGTTCCATTGTGCTGCCTCTGTCCCTTCACTGCAGCAAGCTCACATGCATGCCGCCCAGGGCTGTGTCCAGTGCAGCTCTGCCCCTAGAGCAGCTAAGCGGGCAGTGACTGTTGAATGTGGTGGCATTGCTCCCACGGTGCTCCAATGCAGCATGGTCACTGGCACAGCAGCAATGCAGTCGGCACTCTACCATGCAGCATGTTGATTTTGCTAAAGCAGCCCACGTGCACCAATGTTATTCACACTGCAGCTCCACTGGAGCCAACGCAGCCCAGTTGTTCATTTGCCCCTGCTGCTGCAGCCCAGCTGCGTCATCCATGGCCTGGGGCACGAGAGGCCAAGTCCTTGAGGGATGGATAATTAATTATTAATGTTAAAAATGATTATGGGGAGAGGGCAGAAGAATATGGGGAGAGGGAAAAATGAATCAGCCGCGATAAAATGGCGGAGATGGGCCTAATTCTGCCCCTATGTCTCGTGGTCTTTATGTGGTCTTGAGGAGGCAGTTGTACAGGAAGATCGCAAATAATTAGTCGTGCACCATCTCAGCCATGGCGCTGAACACGAAGAGCATGGCGATCGTGCCGACGATGTATGCTATGCCTTTAAGCAGTCGCCGGTTGATGTGGCGGCGTACCACTGGCATCTCGGGCGTCTCGAGGTGGAATGAGGCGACCCTACGCCCATGCACCCAGCAGCGGTAGATGCCGCGGTCGGAGGGCATCACGTTTTGTATTTCGTAGATGCCGCCTCCCATGGCGTCGACCAGCCGGTGTCTCCCGTCACTGCTGCCACTTCGGGTGATAAAGGTGGAGTCGCGCTGCCAGAGAACGGGCGTGTACACTGACGCCCCCGGGCATGTCATCCGGGCGTTGTCAAGGATGTCATGGTACATCAACTGCTGTATTATTTTGCGAGGCTCCACCCAGTCGATCGCAGGCTCCTGACCCAACCACCGACCAATCGCCAATCTCCGGCAACCCCACTGGTATTTCCTCCTTCTCGCACGGCTCGCGGCACCATTGGTAGTGGAGCTCGGCGCCGCGCCGGGGCAAGGACTGCCCAATGTGCAGCTCCATTAGGCCACAGGGCAAGGTGACGCCATTCACCTCCAGTGCCTCGCCCTCGTCCTCGTCCTTGTCCTCATCGATGTCCTGGCTTAGTTTGGCGTAACAGAAGCCCATCACCTTCTGCTCCCCTATTATGTTGCACCGGTCACAGTCCTGCCATGGTCCCCAGCGGGTGTAGAGCTTGACCATGTGCTGGGAAGAGCCCAAGTTAACCCTCAGGCTCTGGTTTGACATTGTGCTCTCCCCCAGCCCTTGGTGGGACACGTAAAGCAGAGACGAGTCCTGCACATCCACCTGGTAGGCGGCTAGGGTGGAATTAGCCGACCTGCACAGGTACAGGCCCGTGTCTGAGGTCTCCGCCTTGTTCATGATCAAGGAGCCGCTCCGTAGATTGGCTCGCCTTCCCAGTTTGCCCATCGCCCTGCGGTGCTGCCTCAAGTGCCCGGATCTGATGAAGGTGCGGGGTTTTGCTTGAGGCTGGCTAAGGTCTTGGTACTGCCAGTAGATGGAGTCTTCCGGTACTTCTGTGGCACTCGGGCAACGCAGGCTGAGTGGGTTGTTTGACAGGAAGGCCAGGGAGCAGGGGGCTGTGTCCGAGCAGTAAGCCAAGTCGTCCTCCTGGTTCATGAAGGTGAGCAAGGCGCCCATTACAGCCAACGTGACCAGAGTCGAAAGCAGTACTCTGCGCATCATGCTTCACTGATGGTTCGTCCAGTTGACTGTGGGCTGGAGCAGGGACGTAACTGTCACCATATCAACGGCTCCCCTGACCTCATCAATGGACCCCTTGTGACTCCCCGTGACCTCATCAATGGACCGAAAAAGGTGAATTTATTATGGGGAACAAGGAAATGGCAGATGAGTTGAACAGGTACTTTGGATCTGTCTTCACTAAGGAGGACACAAACAATCTTCCTGATATAGTAGTGGCCAGAGGATCTGGGGTGACAGAGGAACTGAAGGAAATCCACATTAGGCAGGAAATGGTGTTGGATAGAATATGGGACTGAAGGCTGACAAAACCCCAGGGCCTGACGGTCTGCATCCCAGGGTACTTAAGGAAGTGGCTCTAGAAATCGTGGATGCATTGGTGATAATTTTCCAATGTTCAATAGACTCAGGATCAGTCCCTGTGGATTGGAGGGAGGCTAATGTTATCCCACTTTTTAAGAAAGGCGGGAGAGAGAAAACGGGGAATTATAGACCAGTTAGCCTATCATCGGTGGTGGGGAAGGTGCTGGAGTCAATTATAAAAGATGAGATTGCCGCACATTTGGATAGCAGTAACAGGATTGGTCCGAGTCAGCATGGACTTACAAAGGGGAAATCATGCTTGACTAATCTTCTGGAATTTTTTGAAGATGTGACTAGGAAAATGGACAAGGGAGGGTCAGTGGATGTAGTGTACCTGGACTTTCAGAAAGCATTTGATAAGGTCCCACATAGGAGATTAGTGGGCAAAATTAGGGCACATGGTATTGGGGGTAGAGTGCTGACATGGATAGAGAAGTGGTTGGCAGACAGGAAACAAAGAGTAGGGGTCCCTTTCAGAATGGCAGGCAGTGACTAGTGGGGTACCGCAAGGCTTGGCGCTGGGACCGCAGTTATTTACAATATACATCAATGATTTGGATGAAGAGATTCAAAGTAACATTAGCAAATTTGCAGAAGACACAGAGCTGGGTGGCAGTGTGAACTGTGAGGAGGATGCTATGAGAATGCAGGGTGACTTGGACAGGTTGGGGGAGTGGGCAGATGCATGGCAGATGAAGTTTAATGTGGATAAATGTGAGGTTATCCACTTTGGTTGCAAAAACAGGAAGGCAGATTACTATCTAAATGGCGTCAAGTTGGGAAAAGGGGATGTACAATTTATGAAAGTAAGCATGCAGGTACAGCAGGCAGTGAAGAAAGCGAATGGCATGTTGGCCTTTATAACAATAGGAATCGAATATAGGAGCAAAGAGGTCCTTCTGCAGTTGTACAGAGCCCTAGTGAGACCACACCTGGAGTATTGTGTGCAGTTTTGGTCCCCTAATTTGAGGAAGGACATTCTTGCTATTGAGGGAGTGCAGCGTAGGTTTACAAGGTTAATTCCTGGGATGGTGGGACTGTCACATGCTGAGAGAATGGAGCAGCTGGGCTTGTACAATCTGGAGTTTAGAAGGATGAGAGGATATCTCATTGAAACATATAAGATTGTTAAGGGCTTGGATATGCTAGAGGCAGGAAACATGTTCCCGATGTTGGGGAGTCCAGAACCAGGGGCCACAGTTTAAGAATAAGGAGTAAGCCATTTAGAATGGAGACGAGGAAACACCTTTTCTCACAGAGAGTTGTGAGTCTGTGGAATTCTCTGCCTCAGAGGGCAGTGGAGGCAGGTTCTCTGGATGCTTTCAAGAGAGAGCTAGATAGGGCTCTTAAAAATAGCGGAGTCAGGAGATATGGGGAGAAGGCAGGAACGGGGTACTGATTGGGGATGATCAGCCATGATCATATTAAATGGCGGTGCTACTCCTGCACCTATTGTCCCTTGTGACCTCATCAATGGGACCCTGCCACATCAATGCCGCTCCTCTTACCTCTTCCACAAAGGGTGATGGAAACGTTGTCACCTCAGTAAATAACATCCACAGATCACACGATGATACAAATCGCCTCTTTCATTTCCCATTTCCACAGCAAATCAGGCAAACTATTTACTGCACAAATCCATTTGAGATGAAATAAAATACATCTTTCAAATATCCAAAGTTACCTCTGTACCCTGTTCTCAAGAGTCAAGATATGTCCCGGACGGGGCAATGAAATTCTTACTTGCTGCAGCACAACAGAATATGTGAATATGTAAACATCGTACATAATGGGGGAAAAAAATAAAAAGTTCAATAAATAACAAATATAGTGCAAATAACAAATAATAATCTAGTCCTTTGCAGTTCAGAGCTCAGAGCTTATTCGTTGTTGTGTTTAATAGCCTGATGGTTGTAGGGAAGAAGCTGTTCCTGAACCTGGACATTATAGTTTTCAGGCTTAAACCTTCTTCCTGATGGCAATAGTGAGATGAGTGTGTGGCCAGGATGGTGTGGGTCCTTGATGATTTTGGCTGCCTTTTTGAGGCAGCGACTACAATAGATCCCTTCTACGGTGGGGAGGTCAGAGCCAGTGATCAACTGGGCAGTGGGCACAACGTTTTGTAGACTTTTTCGCTCCTGGACGTTCAAGTTGCCAAACCAGGCCACGATGCAACCAGTCAGCATGCTCTCTGCCGTGCACCTGTAGATGTTTAGGAGAATCCTCGTTGTCATGCGAATCTCCGTAAACTTCTCAGGAAGTAGTCACTGATGCGCCTTCTTTACAATTGCATCGGTGTGCTGGGTCCAGGAAAGATCTTCTGATATATGCACGCTCAGGAATTTGAAGTCATTGACCCTTTCCACCATCTTCCCATTGATATAAACAGGATTGTGGGTCCTCATCCTTCCCCTACCAAAGTCCACAATCAGTTCCTTGGTCTTACTGATGTTGAGAACCAGGTTGTTGTGCTGGCACCATTTGGTCAGTCATTCAATCTCACTTCTATACTCTGTCTCGTCCCCATCTATGATTCGTCCAACCACAGTGGTGTCGTCGGCAAACTTGATGAGCATTATGTCCGTTGACAAGCATTATGTCCGGCTACGCAGTCATGGGTATAGAGTGAGTAAAGCATGGGGCTGAGCACGCAGCCCTGAGGTGCTCCTGTACTAATTGTTACTGAGGATGAAGTGGTTCCTCCAATTCGAACAGACTGTGGTCTGTGGATGAGGAAGTCGGGGATCCAGGTGCAGAGGGATGCGCAGGGGCCCAGTTCCGTGAGCTTGGTAACCAGCTTTTTTATTTTTTATTCTTTTTTAATCAAAAATATTTATTCAAATATTAAAATAGTATTTACAATACAATAAAACAAAACACCACCATAATACAAGACAAACAAATATGCTAAGCAACTGCTAAACAACTATATTGCAATCCTTGTCCAGGATACATTCAACCCTCCTCGGTGCCCAGCGGTCGCGGAACTCTCTCAGTGTGCCCGTAGACAGGGCGTATTCCCTTTCTATCTGCACCCGGGCACGGCGGAGGGGGGGCCCGGTCAACGGCAACCAGGTTCCAGACTCTCAACAAGTCCCTGTAGAAGCCGGGCATCCCCATCAGGACCGCACAACTGGCGCCCACCATCGGGATCCGCATACCTCCTTGAAGGAAGCGGCTCCGTTGGAAAAAGTGCGTCGCCAGCACGTGCCACCTGGGAGGATGCCCTGAGTACAGGTATCTCTGCAAGGTCCTGAGGCGGAGAGCCGCCAACTTGGTGCGAGTGCACACCAGCGACTGACTGCCCTCCTCGATCGGGAGACTCAGGACGGCTGCAGAGACCCAGTGCTTTCCGTTGCCCCAGAAGAAGTTGGGAGAATATATAACTTAATTCAAAACCTCTGCCGAGTTTAAAGGACCTAAAAAAAAGATCAAGATGGTGGTAATCTACAAACTCCCACGACCTTCCATGACTATGTTCACGAACTCCTACGATTATGTCTACGAATTCTCACGACCCACATGTCTTTGGGATGTGGGAGGAAACGGGAACCTGCGGAGGAACACGTACACTAGTTCTATCCAACACACCAGGAACAATTTTTACAGCAGTCAATTAACCTACAAACCTGCATGCCTTTGGATTGTGGGTGGAATCTTGGAGCACCCGGAGAAAACCCATGCGGTCACAGGGAGAACACTGAAACTTTGTACATTCAGCACCTATATTCAGGATGTAGCCTAGGTTTCTGGTGCTGTAAGGCAGCTACTCTACTGCTGCACCACTGTGCCGCCCTGTGAGGCAGTAGGTCCACCAGCTGAGCCATTTTGCCACCCCAAGGCTGAGAGGAAGATGTTCAAGGAATGAGAGAATGAAATTATATTTCCAAGTTAGGATTATGTATAACTTGAAGGGGAAACTGCAGATGCTATTATTCTTATGCGGATGAAGCACTTGTCTTTCTTGGTGATAGAAATTGCGGGTTTAGGAGGTAATGTCAGAGCGGCCCAATTGAGTGGTGGCAGTGCACTTTGAAGATGTTATAATCTGCAGTTTCAGTGTACCAACAGTGCAGCGCATTGTGGACAGGCTGCAGTGTTGATCTTCCTGAGTACTGTTGGAGGCGTACACTCCGAGACAAGTGGAGAATACTTCATCACACTCTTGACTTGCACTTTATAGAGGGTGGATAGGAGTATCAGGAGCCGAGTCACTTCTTTCAGAATGCTGATGCTCTGATCTGCTCTTATAAGACCATGTCATAGGAGCAGAAATAGACCTTTCAGACCATTAAATCTACTCCACCATTCAATCATGCCTGATCTACTTTTCCCTCTCAACCCCATTCTCCTGCCTGTTCCCCATAATGTTTGATGCCCTTCCTAATCAAAAAACTATCTCTGCCTTAAATATGCCCAATGTCCTAGCCTCCACAGCCCTCTGTGGCAATGAATTCCACAGATGCACCACCCTCTGGCTAAAGAAATTCCTCCTCTTCTCCATTTTGACGGTATGTCCTTTTAATCTGAGGCTGTGCCCTCTGGTTCTAGACTCTCCTATCACAGAAAACATCCTTACCATGTCTACTCTGTCTAGGCCTTTCATTATCCAGTAGGTTTCAATGAGATCCCCTCCCTCGTCCTTCTAAACTGCAGCGTGTATAGGCCCAGAACCTTCAAGCACTCCTCACACATTAACCCAATCATTCCTGGGCTCATTCTTGTAAACCTCCTCTGGACCCTCTGTGAAGCCAGCACATCCTTCCTCACATATGGGGCCCAAAACTGTTCACATTATTCAAAATGTGGTCTCACGAGCACCTAATAAAGCCTCAGCATTACATCCTTGCTTTTACATACGAGTCTCCTGGAAATGAACACTAACCTTGCATTTGTCTTCCTTAATTTGACTTAACCTGCAAATTTGCCTTTTGGGAAACCTACACCAGCATTCCCAAGTCCCTTTGAACCTTTGATTACTGACACATTTAGAAACTAGTCTACGCCTTTATTTCTTTTACCAAAGTGCATGACCGTACACATTGCTAGGCTGCATTTACCATGTCTTTGCCCACTCTGCCAACCTGTCCAAGTCCTTCTGCAGCATCCCATCTTCCTCAACACTACCAGCCCCTCTACCTACCTTTGTATCATCTGCAAACTCAGCCATAAAGTCATCAATTCCATTATCCAGATCATTAACATATACCATGAAAAGTAGCGACCCAAAACCAAACCTTGTGGAACATCACCAGCCAATGGCAGCCGACAAGGAAAGTCCTCCTTACTTCTCATTCTTTGCCATCTGCCAGTCAGCCAATCTTCTATCTGTGCCAATACCTTGCCTCTAATTCCATGGACTTCTATCTTGTTTAGCAGCACATGCGGCATCTTATCAAAGGCCTTCTGAAAATCCAAATAAACAGCATCCACTGTCTCTCCTGAACGGAGACGAGGAAACTGTTTTTCTCCCAGAGAGTGACGAGTCTGTGTAATTCTCTGCCTCAGAGGGCGGTGGAGGCAGGTTCTCTGGATGCTTTCAAGAGAGAGCTAGATAGGGCTCTTAAAAATAGCGGAGTCAGGGGATATGGGGAGAAGGTAGGAACGAGGTACTGATTTGGGATGATCAACCATGATCACATTGAATGGCTCGAAGGGCCGAATGGCCTACTCCTGCACCTATTGTCTATTGTCTATAGTTGACGCGAAAGTGGGATAAGATAGAGCAGGTGTGAACAGGTGATCGATGGTCGGCGTGAACATGGTGGACCAAAGGGTCTGTGTATCTGCTGTATAACCAAACCAAACTAAACTAAACCAAACTAAATTAAACTAAACATTGGAGATGAATTGGAGATGAAACATTCAGTCACCTCCACAAATTATGATTACTCAGGATGCTTTCCTCTGCTTCTGTTTACCCGCAGAATTGTTCTAATGGCAGGCTCATGGTGAAATCAATTACAGGAATTGGCTGGCATAAATTACCGAATCAGGAGTTATGAGATGCATTAGCTGTTGCAAAGGAAATAAGTAGTCTATAAAATCTCCCTGAGTTAATGATTAGATGCACTGATATTAAACCAGTTCAGTTCACACAAGGTCTGAACATGTTTGTGGATGCTCTTGGCTACATCCACAACTCTTTGCAATTTCTTGCCGTCTTGGATGGAGCTGTTCCCATAACCATGCTGTGATGCATCCCGATTGAATGCTTTCTACGGCGCATCGTAGAGGTTGGTGAGGGTTGTTGGGGACATGTCCATGTGGAGTTTGCACATGACTGCTGAAGATATATACAAATTCCTGGAACAGCACATATTTCGCTTGGGCAGCTTACAAACCCAGCGGTATGAATGTTGATTTCTGTAACTTCAGGTATTCCTGCATTCCATCCTCTCCCCTCTCTCGCCACTTCCCCACGTTAGTCATCCTACCAGTTCCGCCGTTGACATCCTTGTATCCCTCTTGTTGTTACATCGCCCTCAACAATGGACCATTATGGGCTCTTGAGGTCATTTGTTTCCAGCCCTGATTTGTTTTGGACTTTTCTCACCTCTAGTTTATTCCCTACCGACCCTCCATCTCTAGTTTCAGTCTCAATGAAGGGTTATGACCCGCAAGGTCACCTATTCTTTTTTCTCTAAAGATGCTGCCTGACCCGCTGACTTACTCTAGCATTTAGTGTCTTATCTTCGGTATAAACCAGCATCTGCAGTTCCTTCCTGCACATTCTATGACCGCATTGGTTTTCCCATGTGCTCCAGTTTGTTCCCACATCCCCAACGTTTAGTTCAGTTTTGTTTATTGTCACAGGTACAGTGAAAACCTACAGTGGAAATATGCCAGTAAGTCAATTGGCTACTTCCTGTACATTGCCCCCAGTGCTTGTGGGTGGCAGGACAATCAACGTAGCATGGATGAACATGTGAGAGAGAATGGGTTTCATGAAATGAGGAAGAATGGCACATTGATGTGTCTTGAATGTGTACTCATTTGACCGAATAACCATCTTCTGTGTAGTAAGCAAATATAATAAGTATGAGATTCAACCCAATGTTTTTCTGGAGTTCATTCAGTATTGACTGGATTTAATTTAGTTTAGTTTAGAGACACAGTGCGGACGCAGGTCCTGCGGCCCACCAAGTCCTCGCCGACCAGCGATCCCATACACTAGCACTATCCTACACACTGGGGACAATTGATCAAACCCAGGTCTCTGGCGCAATAAGGCAGCAACACAACTGCTGCACCACCATGCCACCCAACTATAAATTTATTACAATTAATTGATGGCGTTACGGATGATTGTATATTTATTTGTGCTTTTACATGAATTAGGCTGTGAAGGTGTAGCAAGTAACTAGCGTTCCACATACACTATTTCTATTTTACAGATTAGGGGCAATTTACAGAAGCCAATTAACCCTACAAACCTGTACATCTTTGGAATGTGGGAGGAAACCGGAGTGCCCAGAGAAATCCCACGTGGTCACAGGGAGAATGCACAAACTCCGTGCAGACAGCACCTGTAGTCAGGATTGATCCTGAGTCTCTGGTACTGTGAGGCAGCATCTCTACTGCTGCGCCACCGTGCCGCCCTGAAAAAAACAAATAAATATACTCCTCGGTAATCCACACCCTAGTTCAGTTTGGTCACCACTGGCCTCCCTATGCATTTGTTAGGCATTTGCTTTTGCTGGTTGCCCTCTTGTGTCATTCAGCCTAATCATGGTCCACTCATGGATCCATTGGAATGCAGCCCAGACAGTTCCAAACCTCCTGCACCCAGAATCCGCCAAATGATTCGAACGTGGCCAAACCCAGCCCAAAACCTCCATATGTATAAGGAAGGAATTGCTAATGCTGGTTTACACCAAAGATAGTCACAAAATGCTAGGCTAACTCAGCGGGACAGTCAGCATCTTTAGAGAGAGGGAATGGGTGAAATTTCAGTCCACAATTATGCACTCCCCATCCATCGAACAAATTAAAAGCCTCGGTGCTTCAGAAATAAAAGAGTCACCATCTAGGCAAGGAGAATGAGCACATTTGATGTAAGGGTAGACACAAAAAGCTTGAGTAACTCAGCAGGATAGCCAGCATCTCTGGAGAGAAGGAATGGGTGCCGTTTTGGGTCGAGACCCAACTTCAGACTAGTCAGGGGAAAAGGAAACAAGAGATATAGACATATAAGGGTGATGGTGGAATTATATTTACTCCCCTTCAATGCTCATTACCAACCCGAGAAAAATGAACATTCTACAGTACATGAATATAAATTCGGGAGAGTTGCATGAAGGAAATAATTAACCTTAAGATTCGTCGAAGATACATTATTCGCAACGACCAAATCAATAATCATAGATTAAAGAAATATTGCAAGGAAACAAACTTTTCGAAGTAAAATTGAATATATTTAATAGAACAATAATAGGTAAATAGGTAAATTTATATTAATTGTAAATAACAATGGGTAAATAAAGTTAAAATATCTACAGTATAGGGGCATTGCTGGAGTGCTGGGTGCTGCTGGTGTACTTTGCACCCTTGGGTGCTGCTGGTGTTGTTATTGTGCACCGTGGGCTGCTGCTGGCGAGGCTGCTGTTTCTCGTTGGACTGCTGGAGTGCTGGGTGCTGCTGCTGTACTTTGCACCCTTGGGTGCTGCTGGTGTTGTTATTGTGCACCGTGGGCTGCTGTTGGCGAGGCTGCTGTTTCTTCTTGGAGTGATGGAGTGCTGGGTGCTGCTCATGTGGTTGGAACCCTGGAGTGCTGCTGGTGTGGTTGATTGTGAACCCTGGAGTGCTGCTCGTGGTTGCTGCCGTCCTCGGAGGCAGAGCTGCCCCAAACCATTGGGCTCCACTTTGCACCACCTCGCCGTCTGGCTGTTCAAGGGCTTGGTCTTGTCGGCAGCCAGTCTCTCCACAGCTCTCTGCCGACCCCGCCTGTCCCCATCCTTCGTACGGGCCTGTAGCTGCTAAACGCTGGTGTGAGACTGAGGAGGATTTTAATTGCAAATGGTGAAGCCAGAGGAAGGAATGTTAATGGGGGCAGGCAGGAGGGGAGAAATGGGAGTAGCCAGTAGACACAAAATGCCAGAGAAACTCAGCGGGCGAGGCAGCATCTATGGAGAGAAGGAATTGGTGACATTTCAGGTCGATACCCTTCTTTATTCAGGGGAGGGGGTAGGACAAAGAATGAATGTAGGCGGAGACAGTGGGACCAGTGAGGGAACTGTGAAGGGGGGAATGAAGCAAGAGAACAAGGGCTACCAGAAGTTAGAGAAGTCAATGTTCATACCGCTGGGGTGTAAACTACCCAAGTGAAGTATGAGGTGCTGAACCTCCAATTTGCACTGGGCCTCACTCTGGCAATGGAGGAGGCCCAGGAGAGAAAGGACAGATTAGGAATGGGGGGGGGGGAGTTGGTGCTGGGCCACCGGGAGATCGGGTTGGCTAAGACGGACTGAGCCGAGGTGCTCAGCGAATGATCACCGAGCCTGCGTTAGGTAGCGCCAATGTAGAGAAGTTGGCACCTGGAACAGTGGATGCAGTGATGAGGTTGGAGGAGGTGCAAGTGAACGTCTGCCTCACCTGGAAAGACTGTTTGGGTCCTTGAATGGATTCGAGGGGGGAAGGTAAAGGGACAGGTGTTGCATCTCCTGCGATTGCAGAGGAAAGTGCCTGGGTGGAGGGTGCTTTGGGTGGGAAAGGACGAGTTGAGCAGGTAATTACAGAGGAAATGGTCGCTGTGGAAAACAGAAAGCGGTGGAGATGGGAAGATATGGCCAGTAGTGGGATCACTTTGGAGGTGGTTCCCCCTCTCGTAACGTCCCGAGTCCCCCTTATACTCACCTTCCACCCCATCAGCCGTCGCATACAGCATATAGTTGCGGTGGGCCGAGCATCGAAAATGTGTGTAGAATTTAACTTTCGTGACCCATGTCTCGGAAATACATTAAATTTTGCACAGATTTAGATAAAATATAATTGAGAAAAAAGTCATAACTCGTCAGTGCCAAAAGTTGCACATTATTTAATTAAACTAATTAGAAAATGAAATCAAAAAAGTAAGTGCCATCTAGTGTCCAATGCCCATATTACACCATGGGGAGCTTAATTCCATGCTGCAGTCTCTTAAAACCATATATTCTTATACTATATGTATGTATATGTATATGTGTATATATATATATATATGTGCTTGTGTGTGTGTGTGTATATATATATATATATATATATATATATGCGTGTGTGTGTATATATATGTATATGTGTGTGTGTATATATATATTGTTAGCCCTTAATGGCAATGTCCTGCCTGTGCTTGAAACTGCAATGCTTTATTAGGTCCGACTTTGTTTGGAAGGAATAATTGCTTTTTTAGGTCGGGCTGATTGTGTAATTTCCAGTGAGTTCAGAAGTCGCACTGATAGTGTAATTTCCGGTAAATGCAGAGGTCACGCTGACTGCGGAACTGCCGCTGACTGCGGAAACCCCAAAGTGGTGAGGCCACGCTCAGCCATGTGAGTATTCAAGAAAGTTTACTGCCATATATATGGTGTGTGAGTCAGTGAGTGTGTGTGTGTGTGTGTGTGTGTGCGCGCGTGTTTTGGTGTGAGTGTCTGTGTGAGTGTGTGTTTGTGTGTGTTAGTGTGTGTGTGTCTGTGTGTGTATGTGTTTGTGAGTGTATGTGTGTGTGTGTGTGTGTGAGTTTTGGTGTGAGTGTCTGTGTGTGTGTGTGTGTGTGTGTGTGTGTGTGTGTGTGTGTGTGTGTGTGTGTGTGTGTGTGTATGTGTACGTGTTTGTGAGTGTGTGTGTGTGTGTGTGTTTTGGTGTGAGTGTGTGTTTTTGTGTGTGTGTGTGTGTCAATGTGTGTGTGTATGTTTGTGAGTGTATGTGTATGTTTGTGAGTGTGTGTGTGTGTGTGTGTGTGTGTGTGTGTGTGTGTGTGTGTGTGTGTGTGTGTGTGAGTGGTCGAAGTGACTGAGCTGCCAGCCCAAGAATCCATTTAGCCTACAATGTACTACTAGCCCTTTGGAAACCAGTCCCTTCGGCCCGCAACACCATGCTCCAGCAACCCCCCCCCCCTCCTCACTGGCCAACAATATTGGAATTGTTGGAGAGGTGGAATATTGCGTTGGGGGACCTGCCCTGCCGTGTGAAGCTGGGACCCAACAGGTCCCATTTAGTCTAGTAACTTTATAAAGACAAATCAATTGAAAAACAAAATTATCAGCAAGGTTAGCAATACCTATATTCCTTGGAAACCTTGTTATTGTTTTGATGTAATTAGGAGGCAGCCATGATCCCAGGGTCCTCGCTGCCTAGCAACCATAAAACAAAGCGCGGGATTGGTCAATTTGCGTCCGACCTCAAAGTCAAACGTGCATTGATTGGATATTTACTACTGAAAAAAATTGAGGTTTTTCTCATATTTAAAAAAAATCTGCAGGTTTTGGTCTTGACGAGTTTCAGGTATATTTATATAATATTTATACACAATATGTTAAAAATTCAGGTAGTTCCGTGAGTTGGGTCACAAACTTGAACAAAAAAGCTCCTCCGCCCACAATCCTCCAACATTTTTGCCACCTCCAAAGGGATCCCACTGCTGGCCGTATCTTCCCCTTTCTGCTTTCCACAATGACCGTTCCCTCCATTCCCTCCTCATGCCCCTGTCCCACTTAGGAAACCTGAACGGAAATCTCTTGAGGCTTTGCGCCCCACCCAAGGTTTCCGTGCGGTTCCCGGAGGTTTTTGTCAGTCTCCCTAATGGTCGAAAGTGCTTTTCCGGTTCTTGTATGTTCCGGCGATTATTTCAAAAAATTTAAAACCGGCCGCGACTAAAAATAGGTTGCCATTTTAAAAATCGGTAACAGGTTGCAGGTATTGGAAGGCTACCTGCAACCTCCGGCAACCACCTTCAACTAGCATCGCAACCGGCTTCGACTAAAAAATTACCGATTTTTAAAACGGCAACCTATTTTTAGTCTCGGCCGGTTTTAAATTTTTTGAAATAATCGCCGGAACATAGAAGAACCGGAAACCACTTTCGACCATTAGGGAGACTGACAAAAACCTCCGGGAACCTCCGGTAACCGCACGGAAACCTTGGGTGGGGCGCAAAGTCTCCAGAGGTTTCCGTTCATGTCTCCTAGTGGGACAGGGGCATAGACACTTTCCTCTGCAACTGCAGGAGATGCAAGACCTGTCCCTTTACCTTTCCCCCTCGACTCCATCCAAATGACCCAAACAGTCTTTCCAGGTGAGGCAGAGGTTCACTTGTACCACCTCCAACCTCATCTACTGCATCCGCTGTTCTAGGTGTCAACTTCTCTACATTGGCGAGACCAAGCACAGACTCGGCAATCATTCGCTGAACATCTCGGCTCAGTCCGCCTCAACCAAGCTGATCTCCCGGTAGCCCAGCACTTCAACTCCTCCTCCCATTCCGAATCTGACCTCTCTGTCCTGGGCCTCCTCCATTGTCAGAGAGAGGCCCAGCACTAATTTGAGGAACAGCAGCTCATAAAGTGCATTCAGAAAATATTCAGACCACTTTTTCCCCATTTTGTTACTTACAGCCTGATTTTTAAATTGATTCATTTTTTAATCATCAATCTACACACAATACCGCAGAATGAAGAAGCGAAAAAAGCTGTTTAGAAATTTTTGCAAAGTAATTAAAAATAAATAACTGAAATATCACACAAAATTGCTTGGGTTCATCCCGTTTCTATTGATTATCCTTGATATGTTTCTACAACTTGATTGGAGTCCACCAGTGGTAAATTAAATTGATTGGACATGGTTTGGAAAGGCACACATCTGTCTGTATAAGGTCCCACAGTTGGCAGTGCATGTCAGAGCAAAAACCAAGCCATGAAGACAAAGAAATTGTCTGTAGATCTCCGAGACAGGATTGTGTCGAGACAGAGATCTGGGGAAGGGTATAAAACAATTTCTGCAGCATTGCAGGTCCTGAAGAGCACAGTGGCCTCCGTCATTCTTAAATGTAAGAACTTTGGAATCACCAGGACTCCTCATAGAGCTGGCCGCCCGGCCAAACCGAGCAATCGGGGGAGAAGGGCCTTGGTCTGGGAGGTGACCAAGAACCTGATGGAGCTCTTTGGCCTGAATGCCAAGCACCATGTCTGGAGGAAACCAGGCATCGCTCATCACCTGGCCAATACCATACCCACAGTGAAGCATGGTGGTGGCAGCATCATGCTGTGGGGATGTTTTTCAGCGGCAGGAGACTAATCAGGATCCAGGGAAAGTGGAACAGAGCAAAGTACAGCGAGATCCTTGATGAAAACCTGCTCCAGAGCATTCTGGACCTCAGACTGGAGCGGAGGTTCACCTTCCAACAGCACATAGCCAAGACAACGTTGGAGTGGCCATGAATGTCCTTCAGTGGCCCAGCCAGAGCCCGTACCTGTGTAGATTGATGATTTAAAAAAATGAATAGGGCTGTAACGTAACAAAATGTGGAAAAAGTGAAGGGGTCTGAATATTTTCTGAATGCACCGTATTTCACTTGGTTAGTTTACACCCCAGCAGTATGAACATTGACTTCTCGAACTTCAGATAGCCCTTGCCCTCTCTCTTCATTTCCTCCCTCACCCCACACACCTCAGTTCTGCCATTAGTTCCACTATCTTCTTTGTCCTATCCGCTCATCAGTCTGAAGAAGGGTCTCGACCCCTCTCCAAAGATGCTGCATTTTGTGTCTACCTTCGATTTTACCAGCCACTGCAGTTCTTTCAGAGTTCCCTTTAACACACCTAGGGTGCCATTCTTCCAATGCAAGCCAGGTTCACAAGCAGAGCAGTCACCAAATGCAGCGCCGTAGCTGTCTGCTAACACACCAATCGAGCTGTTGCACCAGGTTCCATTGTGCTGCCTCTGTCCCTTCACTGCAGCAAGCTCACATGCATGCCGCCCAGGGCTGTGTCCAGTGCAGCTCTGCCCCTAGAGCAGCTAAGCGGGCAGTGACTGTTGAAGGTGGTGGCATTGCTCCCACGGTGCTTCAATGCAGCATGGTCACTGGCACAGCAGCAATGCAGTCGGCACTCTACCATGCAGCATGTTGATATTCCTAAAGCAGCCCACGTGCACCAATGTTATTCACACTGCAGCTCCACTGGAGCCAACGCAGCCCAGTTGTTCATTTGCCCCTGCTGCTGCAGCCCAGCTGCGTCATCCATGGCCTGGGGCACGAGAGGCCAAGTCCTTGAGGGATGGATAATTAATTATTAATGTTAAAAATGATTATGGGGAGAGGGCAGAAGAATTATGGGGAGAGGGAAAAATGAATCAGCCGCGATAGAATGGCGGAGATGGGCCTAATTCTGCCCCTATGTCTCGTGGTCTTTATGTGGTCTTGAGGAGGCAGTTGTACAGGAAGATCGCAAACAATTAGTCGTGCACCATCTCAGCCATGGCGCTGAACACGAAGAGCATGGCGATCGTGCCGACGATGTATGCTATGCCTTTAAGCAGTCGCCGGTTGATGTGGCGGCGTACCACTGGCATCTCGGGCGTCTCGAGGTGGAATGAGGCGACCCTACGCCCATGCACCCAGCAGCGGTAGATGCCGCGGTCGGAGGGCATCACGTTTTGTATTTCGTAGATGCCGCCTCCCATGGCGTCGACCAGCCGGTGTCTCCCGTCACTGCTGCCACTTCGGGTGATAAAGGTGGAGTCGCGCTGCCAGAGAACGGGCGTGTACACTGACGCCCCCGGGCATGTCATCCGGGCGTTGTCAAGGATGTCATGGTACATCAACTGCTGTATTATTTTGCGAGGCTCCACCCAGTCGATCGCAGGCTCCTGACCCAACCACCACCAATCGCCAATCTCCGGCAACCCCACTGGTATTTCCTCCTTCTCGCACGGCTCGCGGCACCATTGGTAGTGGAGCTCGGCGCCGCGCCGGGGCAAGGACTGCCCAATGTGCAGCTCCATTAGGCCACAGGGCAAGGTGACGCCATTCACCTCCAGTGCCTCGCCCTCGTCCCTCGTCCTCGTCCTCATCGATGTCCTGGCTTAGTTTGGCGTAACAGAAGCCCATCACCTTCTGCTCCCCTATTATGTTGCACCGGTCACAGTCCTGCCATGGTCCCCAGCGGGTGTAGAGCTTGACCATGTGCTGGGAAGAGCCCAAGTTAACCCTCAGGCTCTGGTTTGACATTGTGCTCTCCCCCAGCCCTTGGTGGGACACGTAAAGCAGAGACGAGTCCTGCACATCCACCTGGTAGGCGGCTAGGGTGGAATTAGCCGACCTTGCACAGGTACAGGCCCGTGTCTGAGGTCTCCGCCTTGTTCATGATCAAGGAGCCGCTCCGTAGATTGGCTCGCCTTCCCAGTTTGCCCATCGCCCTGCGGTGCTGCCTCAAGTGCCCGGATCTGATGAAGGTGCGGGGTTTTGCTTGAGGCTGGCTAAGGTCTTGGTACTGCCAGTAGATGGAGTCTTCCGGTACTTCTGTGGCACTCGGGCAACGCAGGCTGAGTGGGTTGTTTGACAGGAAGGCCAGGGAGCAGGGGGCTGTGTCCGAGCAGTAAGCCAAGTCGTCCTCCTGGTTCATGAAGGTGAGCAAGGCGCCCATTACAGCCAACGTGACCAGAGTCGTAAGCAGTACTCTGCGCATCATGCTGCACTGATGGTTCGTCCAGTTGACTGTGGGCTGGAGCAGGGACGTAACTGTCACCATATCAACGGCTCCCCTGACCTCATCAATGGACCCCTTGTGACTCCCCGTGACCTCATCAATAGGACCGAAAAAGGTGAATTTATTATGGGGAACAAGGAAATGGCAGATGAGTTGAACAGGTACTTTGGATCTGTCTTCACTAAGGAGGACACAAACAATCTTCCTGATATAGTAGTGGCCAGAGGATCTGGGGTGACAGAGGAACTGAAGGAAATCCACATTAGGCAGGAAATGGTGTTGGATAGAATATGGGACTGAAGGCTGACAAAACCCCAGGGCCTGACGGTCTGCATCCCAGGGTACTTAAGGAAGTGGCTCTAGAAATCGTGGATGCATTGGTGATAATTTTCCAATGTTCAATAGACTCAGGATCAGTCCCTGTGGATTGGAGGGAGGCTAATGTTATCCCACTTTTTAAGAAAGGCGGGAGAGAGAAAACGGGGAATTATAGACCAGTTAGCCTATCATCGATGGTGGGGAAGATGCTGGAGTCAATTATAAAAGATGAGATTGCCGCACATTTGGATAGCAGTAACAGGATTGGTCCGAGTCAGCATGGACTTACAAAGGGGAAATCATGCTTGACTAATCTTCTGGAATTTTTTGAAGATGTGACTAGGAAAATGGACAAGGGAGGGTCAGTGGATGTAGTGTACCTGGACTTTCAGAAAGCATTTGATAAGGTCCCACATAGGAGATTAGTGGGCAAAATTAGGGCACATGGTATTGGGGGTAGAGTGCTGACATGGATAGAGAAGTGGTTGGCAGACAGGAAACAAAGAGTAGGGGTCCCTTTCAGAATGGCAGGCAGTGACTAGTGGGGTACCGCAAGGCTTGGCGCTGGGACCGCAGTTATTTACAATATACATCAATGATTTGGATGAAGAGATTCAAAGTAACATTAGCAAATTTGCAGAAGACACAGAGCTGGGTGGCAGTGTGAACTGTGAGGAGGATGCTATGAGAATGCAGGGTGACTTGGACAGGTTGGGGGAGTGGGCAGATGCATGGCAGATGAAGTTTAATGTGGATAAATGTGAGGTTATCCACTTTGGTTGCAAAAACAGGAAGGCAGATTACTATCTAAATGGCATCAAGTTGGGAAAAGGGGAAGTACAATTTATGAAAGTAAGCATGCAGGTACAGCAGGCAGTGAAGAAAGCGAATGGCATGTTGGCCTTTATAACAATAGGAATCGAATATAGGAGCAAAGAGGTCCTTCTGCAGTTGTACAGAGCCCTAGTGAGACCACACCTGGAGTATTGTGTGCAGTTTTGGTCCCCTAATTTGAGGAAGGACATTCTTGCTATTGAGGGAGTGCAGCGTAGGTTTACAAGGTTAATTCCTGGGATGGTGGGACTGTCACATGCTGAGAGAATGGAGCAGCTGGGCTTGTACAATCTGGAGTTTAGAAGGATGAGAGGATATCTCATTGAAACATATAAGATTGTTAAGGGCTTGGATATGCTAGAGGCAGGAAACATGTTCCCGATGTTGGGGAGTCCAGAACCAGGGGCCACAGTTTAAGAATAAGGAGTAAGCCATTTAGAATGGAGACGAGGAAACACTTTTTCTCACAGAGAGTTGTGAGTCTGTGGAATTCTCTGCCTCAGAGGGCAGTGGAGGCAGGTTCTCTGGATGCTTTCAAGAGAGAGCTAGATAGGGCTCTTAAAAATAGCGGAGTCAGGAGATATGGGGAGAAGGCAGGAACGGGTTACTGATTGGGGATGATCAGCCATGATCATATTAAATGGCGGTGCTACTCCTGCACCTATTGTCCCTTGTGACCTCATCAATGGGACCCTGCCACATCAATGCCGCTCCTCTTACCTCTTCCACAAAGGGTGATGGAAACGTTGTCACCTCAGTAAATAACATCCACAGATCACACGATGATACAAATCGCCTCTTTCATTTCCCATTTCCACAGCAAATCAGGCAAACTATTTACTGCACAAATCCATTTGAGATGAAATAAAATACGTCTTTCAAATATCCAAAGTTACCTCTGTACCCTGTTCTCAAGAGTCAAGATATGTCCCGGACGGGGCAATGAAATTCTTACTTGCTGCAGCACAACAGAATATGTGAATATGTAAACATCGTACATAATGGGGGAAAAAAATAAAAAGTTCAATAAATAACAAATATAGTGCAAATAACAAATAATAATCTAGTCTTTTGCAGTTCAGAGCTCAGAGCTTATTCGTTGTTGTGTTTAATAGCCTGATGGTTGTAGGGAAGAAGCTGTTCCTGAACCTGGACATTATAGTTTTCAGGCTTAAACCTTCTTCCTGATGGCAATGGTGAGATGAGTGTGTGGCCAGGATGGTGTGGGTCCTTGATGATTTTGGCTGCCTTTTTGAGGCAGCGACTACAATAGATCCCTTCGACGGTGGGGAGGTCAGAGCCAGTGATCAACTGGGCAGTGGGCACAACGTTTTGTAGACTTTTTCGCTCCTGGACGTTCAAGTTGCCAAACCAGGCCACGATGCAACCAGTCAGCATGCTCTCTGCCGTGCACCTGTAGATGTTTAGGAGAATCCTCGTTGTCATGCGAATCTCCGTAATCTTCTCAGGAAGTAGTCACTGATGCGCCTTCTTTACAATTGCATCGGTGTGCTGGGTCCAGGAAAGATCTTCTGATATATGCACGCTCAGGAATTTGAAGTCATTGACCCTTTCCACCATCTTCCCATTGATATAAACAGGATTGTGGGTCCTCATCCTTCCCCTACCAAAGTCCACAATCAGTTCCTTGGTCTTACTGATGTTGAGAACCAGGTTGTTGTGCTGGCACCATTTGGTCAGTCATTCAATCTCACTTCTATACTCTGTCTCGTCCCCATCTATGATTCGTCCAACCACAGTGGTGTCGTCGGCAAACTTGATGAGCATTATGTCCGTTGACAAGCATTATGTCCGGCTACGCAGTCATGGGTATAGAGTGAGTAAAGCATGGGGCTGAGCACACAGCCCTGAGGTGCTCCTGTACTAATTGTTACTGAGGATGAAGTGGTTCCTCCAATTCGAACAGACTGTGGTCTGTGGATGAGGAAGTCGGGGATCCAGGTGCAGAGGGATGCGCAGGGGCCCAGTTCCGTGAGCTTGGTAACCAGCTTTTTTATTTTTTTATTCTTTTTTAATCAAAAATATTTATTCAAATATTAAAATAGTATTTACAATACAATAAAACAAAACACCACCATAATACAAGACAAACAAATATGCTAAGCAACTGCTAAACAACTATATTGCAATCCTTGTCCAGGATACATTCAACCGCCCTCGGTGCCCAGCGGTCGCGGAACTCTCTCAGTGTGCCCGTAGACAGGGCGTATTCCCTTTCTATCCGCACCCGGGCACGGCGGAGGGGGGGCCCGGTCAACGGCAACCAGGTTCCAGACTCTCAACAAGTCCCTGTAGAAGCCGGGCATCCCCATCAGGACCGCACAACTGACGCCCACCATCGGGATCCGCATACCTCCTGGAAGGAAGCGGCTCCGTTGGAAAAAGAGCGTCGCCAGCACGTGCCACCTGGGAGGATGCCCTGAGTACAGGTATCTCTGCAAGGTCCTGAGGTGGAGAGCCGCCAACTTGGTGCGAATGCACACCAGCGACTGACTGCCCTCCTCGATCGGGAGACTCAGGACGGCTGCAGAGACCCAGTGCTTTCCGTTGCCCCAGAAGAAGTTGGGAGAATATATAACTTAATTCAAAACCTCTGCCGAGTTTAAAGGACCTAAAAAAAAGATCAAGATGGTGGTAATCTACAAACTCCCACGACCTTCCATGACTATGTTCACGAACTCCTACGATTATGTCTACGAATTCTCACGACCCACATGTCTTTGGGATGTGGGAGGAAACGGGAACCCGCGGAGGAACACGTACACTAGTTCTATCCAACACACCAGGAACAATTTTTACAGCAGTCAATTAACCTACAAACCTGCATGCCTTTGGATTG
The DNA here is from genome assembly GCF_010909765.2 of Amblyraja radiata. Lineage (NCBI taxonomy): Eukaryota > Metazoa > Chordata > Chondrichthyes > Rajiformes > Rajidae > Amblyraja > Amblyraja radiata. Next base: position 10,419,999 of record NC_045979.1, on the reverse strand, counting down.
TGGGTGGAATCTTGGAGCACCCGGAGAAAACCCATGCGGTCACAGGGAGAACACTGAAACTTTGTATATTCAGCACCTATATTCAGGATGGAGCCCAGGTTTCTGGTGCTGTAAGGCAGCTACTCTACTGCTGCACCACTGTGCCGCCCTGTGAGGCAGTAGGTCCACCAGCTGAGCCATTTTGCCACCCCAAGGCTGAGAGGAAGATGTTCAAGGAATGAGAGAATGAAATTATATTTCCAAGTTAGGATTATGTATAACTTGAAGGGGAAACTGCAGATGCTATTATTCTTATGCGGATGAAGCACTTGTCTTTCTTGGTGATAGAAATTGCGGGTTTAGGAGGTAATGTCAGAGCGGCCCAACTGAGTGGTGGCAGTGCACTTTGAAGATGTTATAATCTGCAGTTTCAGTGTACCAACAGTGCAGCGCATTGTGGACAGGCTGCAGTGTTGATCTTCCTGAGTACTGTTGGAGGCGTACACTCCGAGACAAGTGGAGAATACTTCATCACACTCTTGACTTGCACTTTATAGAGGGTGGATAGGAGTATCAGGAGCCGAGTCACTTCTTTCAGAATGCTGATGCTCTGATCTGCTCTTATAAGACCATGTCATAGGAGCAGAAATAGACCTTTCAGACCATTAAATCTACTCCACCATTCAATCATGCCTGATCTACTTTTCCCTCTCAACCCCATTCTCCTGCCTGTTCCGCATAATGTTTGATGCCCTTCCTAATCAAAAAACTATCTCTGCCTTAAATATGCCCAATGTCCTAGCCTCCACAGCCCTCTGTGGCAATGAATTCCACAGATGCACCACCCTCTGGCTAAAGAAATTCCTCCTCTTCTCCATTTTGACGGTATGTCCTTTTAATCTGAGGCTGTGCCCTCTGGTTCTAGACTCTCCTATCACAGAAAACATCCTTACCATGTCTACTCTGTCTAGGCCTTTCATTGTCCAGTAGGTTTCAATGAGATCCCCTCCCTCGTCCTTCTAAACTGCAGCGTGTATAGGCCCAGAGCCTTCAAGCACTCCTCAAACATTAACCCAATCATTCCTGGGCTCATTCTTGTAAACCTCCTCTGGACCCTCTGTGAAGCCAGCACATCCTTCCTCACATATGGGGCCCAAAACTGTTCACATTATTCAAAATGTGGTCTCACGAGCACCTAATAAAGCCTCAGCATTACATCCTTGCTTTTACATACGAGTCTCCTGGAAATGAACACTAACCTTGCATTTGTCTTCCTTAATTTGACAACCTGCAAATTTGCCTTTTGGGAAACCTACACCAGCATTCCCAAGTCCCTTTGAACCTTTGATTACTGACACATTTAGAAACTAGTCTACGCCTTTATTTCTTTTACCAAAGTGCATGACCGTACACATTGCTAGGCTGCATTTACCATGTCTTTGCCCACTCTGCCAACCTGTCCAAGTCCTTCTGCAGCATCCCATCTTCCTCAATACTACCAGCCCCTCTACCTACCTTTGTATCATCTGCAAACTCAGCCACAAAGTCATCAATTCCATTATCCAGATCATTAACATATACCATGAAAAGTAGCGACCCAAAACCAAACCTTGTGGAACATCACCAGCCAATGGCAGCCGACAAGGAAAGTCCTCCTTACTTCTCATTCTTTGCCATCTGCCAGTCAGCCAATCTTCTATCTGTGCCAATACCTTGCCTCTAATCCCATGGACTTCTATCTTGTTTAGCAGCACATGCGGCATCTTATCAAAGGCCTTCTGAAAATCCAAATAAACAGCATCCACTGTCTCTCCTGAACGGAGACGAGGAAACTGTTTTTCTCCCAGATAGTGACGAGTCTGTGTAATTCTCTGCCTCAGAGGGCGGTGGAGGCAGGTTCTCTGGATGCTTTCAAGAGAGAGCTAGATAGGGCTCTTAAAAATAGCGGAGTCAGGGGATATGGGGAGAAGGTAGGAACGAGGTACTGATTTGGGATGATCAACCATGATCACATTGAATGGAGGTGCTGGCTCGAAGGGCCGAATGGCCTACTCCTGCACCTATTGTCTATTGTCTATAGTTGACGCGAAAGTGGGATAAGATAGAGCAGGTGTGAACAGGTGATCGATAGTCGGCGTGAACATGGTGGACCAAAGGGTCTGTGTATCTGCTGTATAACCAAACCAAACTAAACTAAACCAAACTAAATTAAACTAAACATTGGAGATGAATTGGAGATGAAACATTCAGTCACCTCCACAAATTATGATTACTCAGGATGCTTTCCTCTGCTTCTGTTTACCCGCAGAATTGTTCTAATGGCAGGCTCATGGTGAAATCAATTACAGGAATTGGCTGGCATAAATTACCGAATCAGGAGTTATGAGATGCATTAGCTGTTGCAAAGGAAATAAGTAGTCTATAAAATCTCCCTGAGTTAATGATTAGATGCACTGATATTAAACCAGTTCAGTTCACACAAGGACTGAACATGTTTGTGGATGCTCTTGGCTACATCCACAACTCTTTGCAATTTCTTGCCGTCTTGGATGGAGCTGTTCCCATAACCATGCTGTGATGCATCCCGATTGAATGCTTTCTACGGCGCATCGTAGAGGATGGTGAGGGTTGTTGGGGACATGTCCATGTGGAGTTTGCACATGACTGCTGAAGATATATACAAATTCCTGGAACAACACATATTTCGCTTGGGCAGCTTACAAACCCAGCGGTATGAATGTTGATTTCTGTAACTTCAGGTATTCCTGCATTCCATCCTCTCCCCTCTCTCACCACTTCCCCACGTTAGTCATCCTACCAGTTCCGCCGTTGACATCCTTGTATCCCTCTTGTTGTTACATCGCCCTCAACATTGGACCATTATGGGCTCTTGAGGTCATTTGTTTCCAGCCCTGATTTGTTTTGGACTTTTCTCACCTCTAGTTTATTCCCTACCGACCCTCCATCTCTAGTTTCAGTCTCAATGAAGGGTTATGACCCGCAAGGTCACCTATTCTTTTTTCTCTAAAGATGCTGCCTGACCCGCTGACTTACTCTAGCATTTAGTGTCTTATCTTCGGTATAAACCAGCATCTGCAGTTCCTTCCTGCACATTCTATGACCGCATTGGTTTTCCCATGTGCTCCAGTTTGTTCCCACATCCCCAACGTTTAGTTCAGTTTTGTTTATTGTCACAGGTACAGTGAAAACCTACAGTGGAAATATGCCAGTAAGTCAATTGGCTACTTCCTGTACATTGCCCCCAGTGCTTGTGGGTGGCAGGACAATCAACGTAGCATGGATGAACATGTGAGAGAGAATGGGTTTCATGAAATGAGGAAGAATGGCACATTGATGTGTCTTGAATGTGTAGACTCATTTGACCGAATAACCATCTTCTGTGTAGTAAGCAAATATAATAAGTATGAGATTCAACCCAATGTTTTTCTGGAGTTCATTCAGTATTGACTGGATTTAATTTAGTTTAGTTTAGAGACACAGTGCGGACGCAGGTCCTGCGGCCCACCAAGTCCTCGCCGACCAGCGATCCCATACACTAGCACTATCCTACACACTGGGGACAATTTATCAAACCCAGGTCTCTGGCGCAATAGGGCAGCAACACAACTGCTGCACCACCATGCCACCCAACTATAAATTTATTACAATTAATTGATGGCGTTACGGATGATTGTATATTTATTTGTGCTTTTACATGAATGAGGCTGTGAAGGTGTAGCAAGTAACTAGCGTTCCCCATACACTATTTCTATTTTACAGATTAGGGGCAATTTACAGAAGCCAATTAACCCTACAAACCTGTACATCTTTGGAATGTGGGAGGAAACCGGAGTGCCCGGAGAAATCCCACGTGGTCACAGGGAGAATGCACAAACTCCGTGCAGACAGCACCTGTAGTCAGGATTGATCCTGAGTCTCTGGTACTGTGAGGCAGCATCTCTACTGCTGCTCCACCGTGCCGCCCTGAAAAAAACAAATAAATATACTCCTCGGTAATCCACACCCTAGTTCAGTTTGGTCACCACTGGCCTCCCTATGCATTTGTTAGGCATTTGCTTTTGCTGGTTGCCCTCTTGTGTCATTCAGCCTAATCATGGTCCACTCATGGATCCATTGGAATGCAGCCTGGACAGTTCCAAACCTCCTGCACCCAGAATCCGCTAAATGATTCGAACGTGGCCAAACCCAGCCCAAAACCTCCATATGTATAAGGAAGGAATTGCTAATGCTGGTTTACACCAAAGATAGTCACAAAATGCTAGGCTAACTCAGCGGGACAGTCAGCATCTTTAGAGAGAGGGAATGGGTGAAATTTCAGTCCACAATTATGCACTCCCCATCCATCGAACAAATTAAAAGCCTCGGTGCTTCAGAAATAAAAGAGTCACCATCTAGGCAAGGAGAATGAGCACATTTGATGTAAGGGTAGACACAAAAAGCTTGAGTAACTCAGCAGGATAGCCAGCATCTCTGGAGAGAAGGAATGGGTGCCGTTTTGGGTCGAGACCCAACTTCAGACTAGTCAGGGGAAAAGGAAACAAGAGATATAGACATATAAGGGTGATGGTGGAATTATATTTACTCCCCTTCAATGCTCATTACCAACCCGAGAAAAATGAACATTCTACAGTACATGAATATAAATTCGGGAGAGTTGCATGAAGGAA
>NC_045979.1:10325332-10412832 GCF_010909765.2 Amblyraja radiata | reverse complement strand
TTTGGTGTGAGTGTGTGTTTTTGTGTGTGTGTGTGTGTGTCAATGTGTGTGTGTATGTTTGTGAGTGTATGTGTATGTTTGTGAGTGTGTGTGTGTGTGTGTGTGTGTGTGTGTGTGTGTGTGTGTGTGTGTGTGTGTGTGTGAGTGGTCGAAGTGACTGAGCTGCCAGCCCAAGAATCCATTTAGCCTACAATGTACTACTAGCCCTTTGGAAACCAGTCCCTTCGGCCCGCAACACCATGCTCCAGCAACCCCCCCCCCCTCCTCACTGGCCAACAATATTGGAATTGTTGGAGAGGTGGAATATTGCGTTGGGGGACCTGCCCTGCCGTGTGAAGCTGGGACCCAACAGGTCCCATTTAGTCTAGTAACTTTATAAAGACAAATCAATTGAAAAACAAAATTATCAGCAAGGTTAGCAATACCTATATTCCTTGGAAACCTTGTTATTGTTTTGATGTAATTAGGAGGCAGCCATGATCCCAGGGTCCTCGCTGCCTAGCAACCATAAAACAAAGCGCGGGATTGGTCAATTTGCGTCCGACCTCAAAGTCAAACGTGCATTGATTGGATATTTACTACTCTGAAAAAAATTGAGGTTTTTCTCATATTTAAAAAAAATCTGCAGGTTTTGGTCTTGACGAGTTTCAGGTATATTTATATAATATTTATACACAATATGTTAAAAATTCAGGTAGTTCCGTGAGTTGGGTCACAAACTTGAACAAAAAAGCACCTCCGCCCACAATCCTCCAACATTTTTGCCACCTCCAAAGGGATCCCACTGCTGGTCGTATCTTCCCCTTTCTGCTTTCCACAATGACCGTTCCCTCCATTCCCTCCTCATGCCCCTGTCCCACTTAGGAAACCTGAACGGAAATCTCTTGAGGCTTTGCGCCCCACCCAAGGTTTCCGTGCGGTTCCCGGAGGTTTTTGTCAGTCTCCCTAATGGTCGAAAGTGCTTTTCCGGTTCTTGTATGTTCCGGCGATTATTTCAAAAAATTTAAAACCGGCCGCGACTAAAAATAGGTTGCCATTTTAAAAATCGGTAACAGGTTGCAGGTATTGGAAGGCTACCTGCAACCTCCGGCAACCACCTTCAACTAGCATCGCAACCGGCTTCGACTAAAAAATTACCGATTTTTAAAACGGCAACCTATTTTTAGTCTCGGCCGGTTTTAAATTTTTTGAAATAATCGCCGGAACATAGAAGAACCGGAAACCACTTTCGACCATTAGGGAGACTGACAAAAACCTCCGGGAACCTCCAGTAACCGCACGGAAACCTTGGGTGGGGCGCAAAGTCTCCAGAGGTTTCCGTTCATGTCTCCTAGTGGGACAGGGGCATAGACACTTTCCTCTGCAACTGCAGGAGATGCAAGACCTGTCCCTTTACCTTTCCCCCTCGACTCCATCCAAATGACCCAAACAGTCTTTCCAGGTGAGGCAGAGGTTCACTTGTACCACCTCCAACCTCATCTACTGCATCCGCTGTTCTAGGTGTCAACTTCTCTACATTGGCGAGACCAAGCACAGACTCGGCAATCATTCGCTGAACATCTCGTCTCAGTCCGCCTCAACCAAGCTGATCTCCCGGTAGCCCAGCACTTCAACTCCTCCTCCCATTCCGAATCTGACCTCTCTGTCCTGGGCCTCCTCCATTGTCAGAGAGAGGCCCAGCACTAATTTGAGGAACAGCACCTCATAAAGTGCATTCAGAAAATATTCAGACCACTTTTTCCCCATTTTGTTACTTACAGCCTGATTTTTAAATTGATTCATTTTTTTAATCATCAATCTACACACAATACCGCAGAATGAAGAAGCGAAAAAAGCTGTTTAGAAATTTTTGCAAAGTAATTAAAAATAAATAACTGAAATATCACACAAAATTGCTTGGGTTCATCCCGTTTCTATTGATTATCCTTGATATGTTTCTACAACTTGATTGGAGTCCACCAGTGGTAAATTAAATTGATTGGACATGGTTTGGAAAGGCACACATCTGTCTGTATAAGGTCCCACAGTTGGCAGTGCATGTCAGAGCAAAAACCAAGCCATGAAGACAAAGAAATTGTCTGTAGATCTCCGAGACAGGATTGTGTCGAGACAGAGATCTGGGGAAGGGTATAAAACAATTTCTGCAGCATTGCAGGTCCTGAAGAGCACAGTGGCCTCCGTCATTCTTAAATGTAAGAACTTTGGAATCACCAGGACTCCTCATAGAGCTGGCCGCCCGGCCAAACCGAGCAATCGGGGGAGAAGGGCCTTGGTCTGGGAGGTGACCAAGAACCTGATGGAGCTCTTTGGCCTGAATGCCAAGCACCATGTCTGGAGGAAACCAGGCATCGCTCATCACCTGGCCAATACCATACCCACAGTGAAGCATGGTGGTGGCAGCATCATGCTGTGGGGATGTTTTTCAGCGGCAGGAGACTAATCAGGATCCAGGGAAAGTGGAACAGAGCAAAGTACAGCGAGATCCTTGATGAAAACCTGCTCCAGAGCATTCTGGACCTCAGACTGGAGCGGAGGTTCACCTTCCAACAGCACATAGCCAAGACAACGTTGGAGTGGCCATGAATGTCCTTCAGTGGCCCAGCCAGAGCCCGTACCTGTGTAGATTGATGATTTAAAAAAATGAATAGGGCTGTAACGTAACAAAATGTGGAAAAAGTGAAGGGGTCTGAATATTTTCTGAATGCACCGTATTTCACTTGGTTAGTTTACACCCCAGCAGTATGAACATTGACTTCTCGAACTTCAGATAGCCCTTGCCCTCTCTCTTCATTTCCTCCCTCACCCCACACACCTCAGTTCTGCCATTAGTTCCACTATCTTCTTTGTCCTATCCGCTCATCAGTCTGAAGAAGGGTCTCGACCCCTCTCCAAAGATGCTGCATTTTGTGTCTACCTTCGATTTTACCAGCCACTGCAGTTCTTTCAGAGTTCCCTTTAACACACCTAGGGTGCCATTCTTCCAATGCAAGCCAGGTTCACGAGCAGAGCAGTCACCAAATGCAGCGCCGTAGCTGTCTGCTAACACACCAATCGAGCTGTTGCACCAGGTTCCATTGTGCTGCCTCTGTCCCTTCACTGCAGCAAGCTCACATGCATGCCGCCCAGGGCTGTGTCCAGTGCAGCTCTGCCCCTAGAGCAGCTAAGCGGGCAGTGACTGTTGAAGGTGGTGGCATTGCTCCCAAGGTGCTTCAATGCAGCATGGTCACTGGCACAGCAGCAATGCAGTCGGCACTCTGCCATGCAGCATGTTGATTTTGCTAAAGCAGCCCACGTGCACCAATGTTATTCACACTGCAGCTCCACTGGAGGCAACGCAGCCCAGTTGTTCATTTGCCCCTGCTGCTGCAGCCCAGCTGCGTCATCCATGGCCTGGGGCACGAGAGGCCAAGTCCTTGAGGGATGGATAATTAATTATTAATGTTAAAAATGATTATGGGAGAGGGCAGAAGAATTATGGGGAGAGGGAAAAATGAATCAGCCGCGATAAAATGGCGGAGATGGGCCTAATTCTGCCCCTATGTCTCGTGGTCTTTATGTGGTCTTGAGGAGGCAGTTGTACAGGAAGATCGCAAATAATTAGTCGTGCACCATCTCAGCCATGGCGCTGAACACGAAGACCATGGCGATCGTGCCGACGATGTATGCTATGCCTTTAAGCAGTCGCCGGTTGATGTGGCGGCGTACCACTGGCATCTCGGGCGTCTCGAGGTGGAATGAGGCGACCCTACGCCCATGCACCCAGCAGCGGTAGATGCCGCGGTCGGAGGGCATCACGTTTTGTATTTCGTAGATGCCGCCTCCCATGGCGTCGACCAGCCGGTGTCTCCCGTCACTGTTGCCACTTCGGGTGATAAAGGTGGAGTCGCGCTGCCAGAGAACGGGCGTGTACACTGACGCCCCCGGGCATGTCATCCGGGCGTTGTCAAGGATGTCATGGTACATCAACTGCTGTATTATTTTGCGAGGCTCCACCCAGTCGATCGCAGGCTCCTGACCCAACCACCACCAATCGCCAATCTCCGGCAACCCCACTGGTATTTCCTCCTTCTCGCACGGCTCGCGGCACCATTGGTAGTGGAGCTCGGCGCCGCGCCGGGGCAAGGACTGCCCAATGTGCAGCTCCATTAGGCCACAGGGCAAGGTGACGCCATTCACCTCCAGTGCCTCGCCCTCGTCCTCGTCCTTGTCCTCATCGATGTCCTGGCTTAGTTTGGCGTAACAGAAGCCCATCACCTTCTGCTCCCCTATTACATTGCACCGGTCACAGTCCTGCCATGGTCCCCAGCGGGTGTAGAGCTTGACCATGTGCTGGGAAGAGCCCAAGTTAACCCTCAGGCTCTGGTTTGACATTGTGCTCTCCCCCAGCCCTTGGTGGGACACGTAAAGCAGAGACGAGTCCTGCACATCCACCTGGTAGGCGGCTAGGGTGGAATTAGCCGACCTGCACAGGTACAGGCCCGTGTCTGAGGTCTCCGCCTTGTTCATGATCAAGGAGCCGCTCCGTAGATTGGCTCGCCTTCCCAGTTTGCCCATCGCCCTGCGGTGCTGCCTCAAGTGCCCGGATCTGATGAAGGTGCGGGGTTTTGCTTGAGGCTGGCTAAGGTCTTGGTACTGCCAGTAGATGGAGTCTTCCGGTACTTCTGTGGCACTCGGGCAACGCAGGCTGAGTGGGTTGTTTGACAGGAAGGCCAGGGAGCAGGGGGCTGTGTCCGAGCAGTAAGCCAAGTCGTCCTCCTGGTTCATGAAGGTGAGCAAGGCGCCCATTACAGCCAACGTGACCAGAGTCGAAAGCAGTACTCTGCGCATCATGCTTCACTGATGGTTCGTCCAGTTGACTGTGGGCTGGAGCAGGGACGTAACTGTCACCATATCAACGGCTCCCCTGACCTCATCAATGGACCCCTTGTGACTCCCCGTGACCTCATCAATGGACCAAAAAAGGTGAATTTATTATGGGGAACAAGGAAATGGCAGATGAGTTGAACAGGTACTTTGGATCTGTCTTCACTAAGGAGGACACAAACAATCTTCCTGATATAGTAGTGGCCAGAGGATCTGGGGTGACAGAGGAACTGAAGGAAATCCACATTAGGCAGGAAATGGTGTTGGATAGAATATGGGACTGAAGGCTGATAAAACCCCAGGGCCTGACGGTCTGCATCCCAGGGTACTTAAGGAAGTGGCTCTAGAAATCGTGGATGCATTGGTGATAATTTTCCAATGTTCAATAGACTCAGGATCAGTCCCTGTGGATTGGAGGGAGGCTAATGTTATCCCACTTTTTAAGAAAGGCGGGAGAGAGAAAACGGGGAATTATAGACCAGTTAGCCTATCATCGGTGGTGGGGAAGGTGCTGGAGTCAATTATAAAAGATGAGATTGCCGCACATTTGGATAGCAGTAACAGGATTGGTCCGAGTCAGCATGGACTTACGAAGGGGAAATCATGCTTGACTAATCTTCTGGAATTTTTTGAAGATGTGACTAGGAAAATGGACAAGGGAGGGTCAGTGGATGTAGTGTACCTGGACTTTCAGAAAGCATTTGATAAGGTCCCACATAGGAGATTAGTGGGCAAAATTAGGGCACATGGTATTGGGGGTAGAGTGCTGACATGGATAGAGAAGTGGTTGGCAGACAGGAAACAAAGAGTAGGGGTCCCTTTCAGAATGGCAGGCAGTGACTAGTGGGGTACCGCAAGGCTTGGCGCTGGGACCGCAGTTATTTACAATATACATCAATGATTTGGATGAAGAGATTCAAAGTAACATTAGCAAATTTGCAGAAGACACAAAGCTGGGTGGCAGTGTGAACTGTGAGGAGGATGCTATGAGAATGCAGGGTGACTTGGACAGGTTGGGGGAGTGGGCAGATGCATGGCAGATCAAGTTTAATGTGGATAAATGTGAGGTTATCCACTTTGGTTGCAAAAACAAGAAGGCAGATTACTATCTAAATGGCGTCAAGTTGGGAAAAGGGGAAGTACAACTTATGAAAGTAAGCATGCAGGTACAGCAGGCAGCGAAGAAAGCGAATGGCATGTTGGCCTTTATAACAATAGGAATCGAATATAGGAGCAAAGAGGTCCTTCTGCAGTTGTACAGAGCCCTAGTGAGACCACACCTGGAGTATTGTGTGCAGTTTTGGTCCCCTAATTTGAGGAAAGACATTCTTGCTATTGAGGGAGTGCAGCGTAGGTTTACAAGGTTAATTCCTGGGATGGTGGGACTGTCACATGCTGAGAGAATGGAGCAGCTGGGCTTGTACAATCTGGAGTTTAGAAGGATGAGAGGATATCTCATTGAAACATATAAGATTGTTAAGGGCTTGGATATGCTAGAGGCAGGAAACATGTTCCCGATGTTGGGGAGTCCAGAACCAGGGGCCACAGTTTAAGAATAAGGAGTAAGCCATTTAGAATGGAGACGAGGAAACACTTTTTCTCACAGAGAGTTGTGAGTCTGTGGAATTCTCTGCCTCAGAGGGCAGTGGAGGCAAGTTCTCTGGATGCTTTCAAGAGAGAGCTAGATAGGGCTCTTAAAAATAGCGGAGTCAGGAGATATGGGGAGAAGGCAGGAATGGGGTACTGATTGGGGATGATCAGCCATGATCATATTAAATGGCGGTGCTACTCCTGCACCTATTGTCCCTTGTGACCTCATCAATGGGACCCTGCCACATCAATGCCGCTCCTCTTACCTCTTCCACAAAGGGTGATGGAAACGTTGTCACCTCAGTAAATAACATCCACAGATCACACGATGATACAAATCGCCTCTTTCATTTCCCATTTCCACAGCAAATCAGGCAAACTATTTACTGCACAAATCCATTTGAGATGAAATAAAATACATCTTTCAAATATCCAAAGTTACCTCTGTACCCTGTTCTCAAGAGTCAAGATATGTCCCGGACGGGGCAATGAAATTCTTACTTGCTGCAGCACAACAGAATATGTGAATATGTAAACATCGTACATAATGGGGGAAAAAATAAAAAGTTCAATAAATAACAAATATAGTGCAAATAACAAATAATAATCTAGTCTTTTGCAGTTCAGAGCTCAGAGCTTATTCGTTGTTGTGTTTAATAGCCTGATGGTTGTAGGGAAGAAGCTGTTCCTGAACCTGGACATTATAGTTTTCAGGCTTAAACCTTCTTCCTGATGGCAATGGTGAGATGAGTGTGTGGCCAGGATGGTGTGGGTCCTTGATGATTTTGGCTGCCTTTTTGAGGCAGCGACTACAATAGATCCCTTCGACGGTGGGGAGGTCAGAGCCAGTGATGAACTGGGCAGTGGGCACAACGTTTTGTAGACTTTTTCGCTCCTGGATGTTCAAGTTGCCAAACCAGGCCACGATGCAACCAGTCAGCATGCTCTCTGCCGTGCACCTGTAGATGTTTAGGAGAATCCTCGTTGTCATGCCGAATCTCCGTAATCTTCTCAGGAAGTAGTCACTGATGTGCCTTCTTTACAATTGCATCGGTGTGCTGGGTCCAGGAAAGATCTTCTGATATATGCACGCTCAGGAATTTGAAGTAATTGACCCTTTCCACCATCTTCCCATTGATATAAACAGGATTGTGGGTCCTCATCCTTCCCCTACCAAAGTCCACAATCAGTTCCTTGGTCTTACTGATGTTGAGAACCAGGTTGTTGTGCTGGCACCATTTGGTCAGTCATTCAATCTCACTTCTATACTCTGTCTCGTCCCCATCTATGATTCGTCCAACCACAGTGGTGTCGTCGGCAAACTTGATGAGCATTATGTCAGTTGACAAGCATTATGTCCGGCTACGCAGTCATGGGTATAGAGTGAGTAAAGCATGGGGCTGAGCACGCAGCCCTGAGGTGCTCCTGTACTAATTGTTACTGAGGATGAAGTGGTTCCTCCAATTCGAACAGACTGTGGTCTGTGGATGAGGAAGTCGGGGATCCAGGTGCAGAGGGATGCGCAGGGGCCCAGTTCCGTGAGCTTGGTAACCAGCTTTTTTATTTTTTTATTCTTTTTTAATCAAAAATATTTATTCAAATATTAAAATAGTATTTACAATACAATAAAACAAAACACCACCATAATACAAGACAAACAAATATGCTAAGCAACTGCTAAACAACTATATTGCAATCCTTGTCCAGGATACATTCAACCCCCCTCGGTGCCCAGCGGTCGCGGAACTCTCTCAGTGTGCCCGTAGACAGGGCGTATTCCCTTTCTATCCGCACCCGGGCACGGCGGAGGGGGAGCCCGGTCAACGGCAACCAGGTTCCAGACTCTCAACAAGTCCCTGTAGAAGCCGGGCATCCCCATCAGGACCGCACAACTGACGCCCACCATCGGGATCCGCATACCTCCTGGAAGGAAGCGGCTCCGTTGGAAAAAGAGCGTCGCCAGCACGTGCCACCTGGGAGGATGCCCTGAGTACAGGTATCTCTGCAAGGTCCTGAGGCGGAGAGCCGCCAACTTGGTGCGAGTGCACACCAGCGACTGACTGCCCTCCTCGATCGGGAGACTCAGGACGGCTGCAGAGACCCAGTGCTTTCCGTTGCCCCAGAAGAAGTTGGGAGAATATATAACTTAATTCAAAACCTCTGCCGAGTTTAAAGGACCTAAAAAAAAGATCAAGATGGTGGTAATCTACAAACTCCCACGACCTTCCATGACTATGTTCACGAACTCCTACGATTATGTCTACGAATTCTCACGACTATTTCGATGTCCTTGCGAGTAAAAAGTTGCAATTTCTTTCATCCCGACCCGTGGACAGTTTTTATCGGGCTGGAAAAAAGGTCCCGACTTACCTGATGCCACGAAAATCTACGGCTAGCATAACGAGCCCCTACTATATATCTACGAACTCATATGTTACGAACATTCTGCGAGTTTGAATCAAGGGGAAAACTCGGGAGAATTCGGGAATTACGTCGTGAAAGTGGGACAGGCCATTTACACTAACATGGGACTTTCACGGTTCTTGTGATCACTGATCACCGGCCTCGTGTATGTGGGTGTGTGTGGGGAGGGGGGATGCCCCGTCCTCACCCAGCGTCCCGTGTGCGCATTTGCAGCCAACAAGTGTGTATCCAGCCTTTGCTGCTCCACGGCCGCGGGGGTCGCCAAACGTCTCACCTTGCCGACAATGGGGTCTCGCGCCAGCACGGTGTCTGGAGCTGTGGCCAGGTGTCTGGCGTTGAAAGTGTGGCCGGCATCGTGGATCCCAGTCTGGGATAGAGGAGAGAAGTGGTCGGGAGCGCTTGGGGGAGTTTGAGGATCGTTCCCGATCTGTAGGGCAGGTATCTGGGTGATAGGGTGTGTTGGCGACCGGGGCTCAGACTCTAGGACACGGGTGGGCAGGATGCTCCTTATCTGAAGGACTGCGGTCTGGGACAATGACCGGGGTAGCAATAACGGCAAAGCTGCGAGTGACTGGGAACGGGTCTCCCAATCCTCAACATGAAGCAATCATGTACAATAAACAGCAGCCCGCGGGCAATCGGTTGATCACTAATGATTGCATCGATATCTTGCTCGTTGCTAATTTATGAGGCAGCTCCTCAAGCGGGAATATCTCGCACCTCCCAAACCATGAGTTAGTCTTGGTTTTCTCAATTGTTTTTGGATTGTCGGCGAAGCAAAAGAAAAACAAACGATTAAGTGAATGAATTGCTGCTTATCAGGGATGGAAATCGCTTTTAAAACATGGGGGGGATGGGGGGGGGTCATAATGAGGCCTGACATCTAGGACAGGCGTCGGCAACCTACGTCCCACGGGCCGGATATGGCCCGTAATCAGAAATCATCTGGCCTGCATGCGTATTTTTTTTCAATTGGTTTTCCCAACCTGGGAACTGCAGCCAGTCCCGGGGCATGCAGGCGACCTGGGCGCCACAGCTAGACCTGGGGCAAGCGAGCCAACCTGGGAACTGCAGCTAGTCCGGGCTGCTAAATTCTAGGAGCTGGCGGCCTCCAACTGGAATTGACCTTGAGGGTTCTGGTCGCAGAGCCTGTGGACATACCATCACGGAGCTGGCTCACTTCAGAGGCTGTGGTGACTCGGGAGATTTCGGTTTTGCTGCAACGTTTCAGAAAACATTGGGGGGGGGGGGGGATTGTCCCCCCCATCTCAAAACATGGGGGGGGTCAGAGGTCAGCATCCAGCGGAGCTTTTGTCTGATCAAACCCTCCCTATAATATCACCCAGATACACATCACTCCGGTAGACACAAAATGCTGGAGTAACTCAGCATCTCTGGAGAGAAGCCTGCTGGTGATGTTTCAGGTCGAGACCCTTCCTGTAGGGTGCGTTTTTCCAGCATTTTGTGTCTACCTTCGATTTAAACCAGCATTTGCAGTTCTTTCCTACACATATCAGTCCCGTCCACTTTGGTCTTTAAACAACAGCCTTTTAGACTTTAAAGATGCAGCGCGGCAACAGACCATCTGGCCCACCGAGTCTGCGCCGACCAGCTATCACCCCGTTCAGTAGCCAAAAAAGTGGGGGGTGCTGCAGCCCCCCCCCCCCCACGGTCCCGCGGCCCATGCTTGATGGGAAACCTCCCAGCTACGACACTGACCACTCGGAAAGGGGTCAGACAGCAAAAGAACAGCTACCACAAATGATAGTGGGATGGGTAAGAGCCTCATTTCAAGGCCAACATTTATGATGGCAAGAACATGCGATGTGCAACTTGTAATAATATTTGAAGGATGACCTACGTGGTGGAGTATAGAGTTAATGATTGGCCACTATTCATTTGCTTGCAGGGATGGGGGTTGGGGGAGGGGGGGGGGGGGGGGGTGCAGTTGGTACCATTTGAGATGGAGGATTCAAAAGGAGAGTAGTTAAATTAAAGATAACCTACCCAAAAGTAGACACAAAGTGCTGGAGTAACTCAGGGCACTGTCTGATTCATCTCTACACCACTGCAAACATTGAACTGTCTGTGAAACTGATTCACTGCAATGCTGAGAATATGTTCTGCACTTTTATCTACCCATTTGCTCTACCTATTGTACTAGAGTGCGACTTGATTGTATTTATATACAGTATATCGGATTCAGTTTGGATAGCATGCAAAACAAAGCTTTTCACTGTACCTCGATACACGTGACAATAAACCCCTTTACATGGTTATCATTGTATTGAAGGAACCGGGCCTATTCAGAACAGTTGACAGATCAGAATACCAGTAAAAGAACATGACTGCTTAATATAATGCAGTTGTTCACATGTAATGTGTTGTTTTGAATTGGCTTTTGCAACTTTTTAAACTAAATCACATAAATGTTGTTAAGCATACTAAACAAATATGCGTTCTGGTTAAGTTCATACAATGAAAATTAAAACCATAAGAGAAACAATTGATTAATGTTGATTGAAGTTTCTCCTTCAAGATGATCCATGCCGTTTTAGTTGTATAGAATCCTTCATTGTCCCAGTTGTCATGAACCAAGGATTCCTGGGATTTATGCCACAGTATATTTACATTTGAAAACTTGCTGACTATAGTGAATACAGTCAAACACTTTTACAGTACTTTCACATTCAGAGAACTGGCTGTCAGGTTCTTCAGCTTACGAAATAAGTGTTGGTTTCAACCAAGGTGAAAATAGAACTCAAAGTTCTTAGCAAATGGAATTTGGGTGAAACTAAAGCACAACACAAGAAAGAGACACGAGGGAATTAGCTCATCACGGGCAGTCCTACGGGACTTTCAGGGAGAATACGAATAATGGTTGAAAGACTTCGTCAGTTTCAATAAGGTTACATGGGATTTACATAAAGATGACCGAGATGAGCTATTGTGATTTGTTAATAACTCACTAAGGTCTAGGGAGGGTGAAAAGTGAACATTTCTGTGGACAAGAAAGGCATTTTGAATGAGCTGTAATTTATAAAGGATAGATACCAAGAAGATCATGGGAGAAGGCAAACGTTCAGATTGCATGGGAATGAATCTAAATGTGTTTCAGCAATAATTCAAGAGAAATACAATGACGGTAAAATACTTTATAGAAAACGTAGAGGCTTAAGGGCAGGAAGATTACACTACTCGGAAGACACGAGTTTCATGTCAGGTTTGAGGTCTTCATCTTTAAAAACCGTCATCCTGAGTAAAGCCAAGGAAGTACTACTTATACTACTACTACTACTACTACTACTTTGATTCAGTGAATGAATTTCATCATTGATGTCTTTCTTTGCTGAGGGCTGTCTCCTGGTATATGGGAAATTATCCATGGACAAAATCTTTGGATGTCAGAGGGCAGTGTGGTGCAACAGGGGAAGCTTGATGGAAAATATTGTCTTAATGATGTACAGAGGGATCTTGGAGTCCAAGTCCATAACTCCCTGAAAATGGCAACACAAGTAGATAGCATAGTAAAGGTGGCATAAGGTATGCTTGCTTTCATAGGGTGCGGCATTGATTATAAGAGTCAGTCTGAAGAAGGGTCACGATCCGAAACGCCACCCATTCCTTCTCTTGAGAGATGCTGCCTGTTCTGCTGAGTTACTCCAGCATTTTGTGTATATCTCTGATGTAAACCAGCATCCGCAATGCCTTCCCACACATTTGGAGTCAATATTGCATGCATGTCTGGTCTTCCCCACATAGGATGGATGTGGAGGCTTTGGAAGGGCTGCGTGGGTAGTTTAACAGAATGATGCCTCGATTAGGGGTTATTAGCTACAGGGATATGTTGGATAGACTTGGATTTTTTCTCTGTAACTCCAGTGGTTGAGAGGAGACCCGATAGAAATATATAACGTTATGAGAGGCATAGGTAGGGTAGACAGGTCAGAATTTACTATGCTATCTACTTGTGTTGCCATTTTCAGGGAGTTATGGACTTGGACTCCAAGATCCCTCTGTACATCATTAAGACAATATTTTCCATCAAGCTTCCCCTGTTGCACCACACTGCCCTCTGACATCCAAAGGTTTTTTTCCCAGGATGTAAAAATCATTTACTGGAGGGCATAACTTTAAGATGAGAGGAGCAAAGTTTAAAAGAGATGTGCAGGGCAAGTTTTGTTTTTACACAGAGGGTAGTATGTGCCTTTTAAGAGATTTTTGGATAGACATATGGATATGGAGGGATACGGATTACGTGCAGGCAGATAAGAGATTGGCTTGGTGTCAAGTTTGGCACAGACATTGTGGGCTGAAGGGCCTATTTTTGTGCTGTCCTGTTCTATGTTTTGTGATGTTGAATGCAAGGCCTAACCTCTCACATGCCTTGGTGAACAAGTCCATAATGGATCAGAGCTAGCTTAAGCACAAGCATTGTCTTCATACTGGAACTTGACTACTAAGATTTGGATGAACTTGGTTCTGGAGTGTACTCACCACAAGTTGAAGTGCTTGCCATTAAAATTGTTAATGAGGTTGGTCAGATTAACTCTGTAGGAAGTGTTTCAGGGCAATGGCACTGACTTGTTTGATGTTGTTCTACAAAGACTGGTGCTGTTGTAGACAGGTTGATTAGGAACAAGGCTAGATAGTCAGCTGTGCTATGATTCTAACAAAAACAGAGTAAATTTAGATGCAAGGTACACAAAAACAATGGTCATGACTTACAAGTTCTCGTAATTTGACTAACTCATCTCCCTTGCCAAAACATGGATTGCGTACCCAATGTACTTGTTCGTATTTGTAATTTAAATTAGCTATATTAAATTTTGTATAGTTTAGAAATCTTTGGCGGTCAACAGGAATAGACCTATTGCAAACACCAGGCTGATTGTTGGCCAACATATTTCAATCAATGGAGACAAACATACATAAATGCAACACAGATTTAGTTTCAACGTTTATATGTTCCCCTAACAATGAAACCAATATCTAAGAGAAAAATTGAAAAATTGTATCATATGCTTTAATCAAGAGAGTATGTCAATTGAAATTATAAACAAGATAAAATTGAGCAGAGAATTTATCAATATTTTGAGATCTATAAGCAATATACCAGCTTTCCCTCCAGATCTGTGTCTTTCTACAAAACCATATAAACATTGAATCACACAATACAAAAACTACTTTATTACAGTGGAAATATAATAAATGCTATAGAGGCTTTATCCAAGTTACTGTATCTTTCAGTTACTTTAAACAAAGCATTTACAACACAAAAACTATGAATTTGGCTATAACTATCAGTTCACCATCAATTAATTGATTAATTAGAATTGACGCAAGGAGGTAGTATCAGAAAATCTGACTGTATATTAGGAAACAGTTTTAAATTATGGAATTTCCCGTGTTGCATTTTGTACAATATTAAACATATTATAATCATCTTTTATATTCACAAAACCCGATCCGCATCAAAACCTACCTTGAATTAATCAAACAGATACTTCTGGAGATCTGATGTTCATACCCTGCATTTTTTGTTCAAATGCTACACAGGTTGCATTTTACTAGTATTTATTAAAGATGACTGCATGTACACTTTACAGATTTAAGCATAAAAATAAAAGCGATGATATGATTTGAAATATATTTTACTGTAACCCAAAATAAAAGGTCATGTACATTTAAAAGCACATTGCAGGAATAAAGCTGCCAATGCCGAAAATACTTTTATATCCTCCATCCTACACTTGCATTCCTGTACAAAATCTGACAATGGTATAATGTTATTGACGAAACATTCGATATGTACATTCTTCACATTCACGTTTATAACACCATTCGGATGCAATTCTATGAACCAGAGCTTTGAACTAGTTTGCAATGGATCTGAACAGTTTGAATAAGAATGAGTTTGCTTGCTCAATTCTGGCTTTGGAATGACACACACTGACAAGTTTGGGCAAGTACTGTTTAAGATTTTTCTAATCAAAATCAGGCCATTAGTGGTAGGGGTGCGTAAATACAAAAGTCTGTGGACTATTTTATTAGAAGGATCATCAATTGAAAACTTATTTATTTAATAACGAGTGCCTCTCTATTAAAATATATGAACAAATTGGACAATAAAGTACCTTGAATTGAAAGGCAAACTTTTTGTTGTCTGAATTATTTTAAAGCCTTTTCTGGAGAGTAAAACAAGTTTCATTCAAAACAAGATATTCATTGTTCACACACGTTTTTGATATTCAACATTCTTAAAAAATCCAAACTATCACGTGGTAAGCAGGAATGTAAATACAATAATGCTCCAATCTTATTTTGTAGTCTTTGTTCTTTCTCGAAGGAAGGAAACATTAGGCAATGCAAACAATTGTTGATCATTTAAGGGAATCTGAGATTATTTTGCTTGAAGGAACTTATTTGGAAGAAGCTCAAGATAATGACCGACTCCCTTCTTGTCATGTGTCTTTCACGCTTATAAACTATTATGCCCGATGATGCAATGCAGACCGTCCACTCTGAAACATTGGAAAACTATTCTGAAACACCTGGTGCTCATACAAGTTCCATACAGTTTTCAATGTGGAATATGTTCTGGTCCTCAATTGTGAATCTTGAAACAGGTTTCTTATTTCCACTGAGTTTCATTTCAACTGTCCATTTAAAGCATGTCCTCCATTATGAGTGTGTTTGAAGGACAGTTGACAACGATTAATGGAAGTTCTCTTCCACTCTCTCCAGCAGTTGCATAACCCCTCTCTTCAGGCCTTCCAGATAATTTTACACCTCCAACCTATGCCCTCCTGATCCTCGAAAACTTGATGTACTGGAAGATCCTGCTACAGGACGTTTCTCTGTGGTAATGTAAGCAAGTAATTAGAAAACATTTACACAATGATATGTGAAATAATTTTATA
This sequence comes from Amblyraja radiata, assembly GCF_010909765.2. Taxonomy (NCBI): domain Eukaryota; kingdom Metazoa; phylum Chordata; class Chondrichthyes; order Rajiformes; family Rajidae; genus Amblyraja; species Amblyraja radiata. The sequence goes on along the minus strand of NC_045979.1, from coordinate 10,397,032 downwards.
AACATTAGTCAATGCAGTCTTTTTTTCACTAGGAGATTTAATAAGAGACATTAATTTTCCTATTGTGAAAGAATAATTTCGGCCAAAAATGCACAAAATAAATGATTGGACTGAAGGATTAGATTGCTATTTTGCCAACCTGCTGTCAGGGAAAGCAAACAGTAGTACCTAACACAGTTGAATGATTCTGTTTATTGCTAATGCTTTTGTGTTCTTGTAGGAGAGGAAAGGAGCTGCTTGAGGCTTTAGTGAGGTTGAGTGCTATTCCCGTATTACTCTCACTCTGGGCAGCTTATCCAACCTGCATGTCCAACCTGAGACTCCTGAAACAGACACTATGCTGAGTTCTGGCATAGAAACAGATTACCAGAAGGACAGAGTACAAGATTTAAGGACTTGCTCAAAATCTCCTTGTGAAGGTGCAGTGTCCGGTAACCGGACGTGGCGTCCAAGGACGAGAAGCCAAAGCAAAGAAGTGGAAGCCAAATAACCCAACGGAAACAAAGCCGAAACGCCAAATAACCGAAAGGGTGGGACGCCTAAAAGCAAACTCACCGAATGGCCGCTCTGCTGAAAAGTCAAATAACGGACATGACGTCGCCGGGGAGGCGGGAGTTGTCAGTGATTGGTCCAGACCCCCGCGTCCATCACATCACAGGCCGATGGAGACGGGCTGGTGGGGGTCATTTTCCCACACAAGCACTCTGAACCCGAGCACCAAGTTGTAAGCGGCCAAAGGAGTGCATCCCTCAGGACAGTCGGCCATCTTGGGGCCAACTACCGGCAGCAATCAGTCGACCGTCGCCATCATCCGACCGGCACCCAGCCCGTCACCGTGCGGCCACATGGGGGAGACGAGGCGGAGGGTGGCCGCACTGTGTGATGGACATGGGGGTCTGGAACAATCGCTGACAAGTCCCCCCCCCCCGGTGAAGTCATGTCCGTTATTTGACTTTTCGGCAGAGCGGCCATTCGGTGAGTTTGCTTTTAGGCGCCCCACCCTTTCGGTTAGTTGGTGTTTCAACTTTGTTTCCGTTCAGTTATTTGGCTTCCAATTCTTTGCTTCGGCTTCTCGTCCTTCTAATCCACGTCCGCACACGGCAGTGTCCTTACCGACCCCTGGATGTGTCTGGCCCATGACTGCTTAAAATATTGAAGTAATTGGGTCAAGTTGGGAAAAGGGTAAGTACAACGGGATCTGGGGGTCCTTGTACATCAGTCTATGAAAGTAAGCATGACAGCAGGCAGTGAAGAAAGCGAATGGCATGTTGGCCTTTATAACAAGGAATCGAATATAGGAGCAAAGAGGTCCTTCTGCAGTTGTACAGAGCCCTAGTGAGACCACACCTGGAGTATTGTGTGCAGTTTTGGTCCCCTAATTTGAGGAAGGACATTCGTACTATTGAGGGAGTGCAGCGTAGGTTTACAAGGTGAATTCCCGGGATGGCGGGACTGACACATGCTGAGAGAATGGAGCAGCTGGGCTTGTACATTCTGGAGTTTAGAAGGGTGAGAGGAGATCTCATTGAAACATATAAGATTGTTAAGGGTTTGGACACGCTAGAGGCAGGAAACATGTTCCCGATGTTGGGGGAGTCCAGAACCAGGGGGCCACGGTTTAAGAATGAGTAAGCCATTTAGAGCGGAGACGAGGAAACACTTTTTCTCACAGAGAGTGGCGAGTCTGTGGAATTCTCTGCCTCAGAGGGTGGTGGAGGCAGGTTCTCTGGATGCTTTCAAGAGAAAGCTAGATAGGGCTCTTAAAAATAGCAGTCAGGGGATATGGGGATAAGGCAGGAACGGGGTACTGATTGGGGATGATCAGACATGATCACATTGAATGGCGGTGCTGGCTCGAAGGGCCGAATGGCCTACTCCTGCACCTATTGTCTATTGTCTAATTTTTGGGATGGTATTAAAGGGGGTGTCCCACTTGAGCAACCTAATTGGCGAGTTTAGAAGAGTTTAAAAAAATGACATGTTGAAAACCTCCTTCGACTATGTAGAAGACTAGCTACGACTAACTTCGGGAAAATTGGACACCGAATAGTGGAGAGTGAAGACGACTTCCTTCGATCACCTTCGACCTCCCTTCGACTATGATGAAGACTATCTACAACTACCCTCGATTACCTACGACTAACATGCCGACCTATTACGACTAAACTTATGAGTAAAAAAAGTATAGATTTTTTCCATGGCGACTTTTTTTTACTCGCAGGCACTTTTTAACATATTGAAAAAAACGCCGCGATCTAGCTGAGGCCTCGAGTACGCAGAGACCACTCTCGAGCATGAAGGAGAGTCACGAAGACCTCCTACGACCTCGTGTCGACCATGCTGCGAGTATGAGTTGAGGGCAAACTCGTCCAATCAGTGGAGAGTCTCTAGTTTCCACACAAACATTTTGCTAAATTAATGTCTTGCCATCAGTTATATTATACAGTAAAGTAGGTTTATGTTCCTGGACCTCGACCTGAAAATACAGCGAGGCTGCCTGTACTTCTTTAGCCAAAGCCCAGCAACTCTGATATTCTATTATATAGAGGATCAAAATGCAAGTAAATGACAGGGCTGTAGAGAGAAAGAGCTGTGGAGAGTATAATGGAGAAGTGTGGAAAGTAATTGAATTGAGCAGATTGACTGACCAATTCCTTTGAATGGTTATTGATCTGCACTCTTCCCTCTCGTGGATGTTGCCCGATCTGCTGAATATTTCTTAATTTCCTGTTTTTATTTCAGATTTCAAGCATCTTAAGTATTTTTGCCTTAAAGCAACAACAATTAAAAATGATAAATAAGCACAGATAAAGCAGAATAAAAATCAAACTGTAATTTTAAAGGAGTTGGCCCACTGAGAGTAGTTGGAAGTGATTATATATTGGAGCCAATATTGCTACAACATTTATACTGATATGATAGATGATTTTTGAAATAGTTTTGACAAGTTTGGATTTGGTAGCCAGCCTGAAGGAGGCAAGTCCGACAAAATCAATTAAATTGAAACTTTAGATGGAAGCATTCAAATTGTCTGCAGACATATCATGGATTCAGACAATAACTTGTTGACTGTTGCAACAATGACAGAAACACATTGTGACCCACATTAAGGACAATGACCTGGAATTTCTACAGCCACTCCCCGAGCACTTGGTGGGTGATCAGCAATCCGTCTGGTTAAACACAGATGTGAGAGTTGTCTTCTAGAAGAAGCCCAGCTTCTGTGATATTATGGCCTGTGCCAAGACAGCAAGGTTCATGTTTTTCTTACACGATTAGGACAGCCAGTTATAATAATTTTGGGCTTGCACTTTTTGATGTAAATTTTCAAACTCATACAAATTAAAAATTTGGCAAACATTTCCCCCCAAAAGCACAATTAATTTGAATCTTGTTGGTTACCTCCTGGTGCAATCGGATGCATTAGTCTGTTCATCTGCACATTCCAGTGCTTTACGTGTGAGCTTGCTTGATGTAATTTTCGTTGTGCAGCCTATAAAAGGAGAAATATTGTCAGATACTCAAATCTTGCATTAATACCAATAACCAATCAATGGAAAATAGATTCCCCAGTTAATTTTAAAACACTTGTTTTTCTGAGAAGCCTTTATTATTCCATCACTGCCAAAAAGACGTGCAAGCTGGGCTCATGCAGGGTGAAGCCCAGTAAAACTTTGAGAGCACAAACAAATCCAGATAATGTCATTGTCATGTTTCATTCAAGTGCTTCATTGATTGTGTCATGTCATCGAGTCATACAGCTGGAAAACAGGCCCTTCAGCCAAACTCGGCCGTGTTGGCCAAGATGTCTCATCATATGTAGTCCCATTTGCCAGCATTTGGCCCATATCCCTCTAAACCTGCCTCAACTACTTCCTCTGGCAGCTCGTTTCATATAGCCAACAGCCACTGTGTGGAAAATGTTGCTCCTCAGTGTCTTTTTAAATCTTTCCCCTCTCAAGTTAAACCTATGCCCTCTAGTTCTTCATTCATCTACCCTGGGGAAAAGATTGTGCTTTTACCGTGTCTATTCCCCTCATAATTTTATACACCTCTATAATATTACCCCTCAGCTTTATGCACTCCAAATAAATAAAGTATGAACCTGCCCATCCTCTCCTTATAGCTCAGGGACTTGAATCTTGGCAACATGCTTGTAAATTTTCTCTGCACTCTTTCCAGCTTAATGGCATCTTCCCTAATAATGTTAACATAATTCTACATTAAAAATGTTTGAGTCATTTTCTTTTTGATATAAATAAAAGTTAACTTAATCCCTGTTTCTTTTAGATATGAAATAATCGTTGTCATGAGTTGAGAATATCAGCTTAACACGCAAATTTGCAAAGAACTAACAGGTCCAGGGTACTAGCCATATTTGTCCCAAGTCTCAATGAATCCTAATATGATCAATGACAAATGAATGAATGAATGATATTTTATTATCACATGTGACATGTCACAGTGAGATTCTTTGTTTTGACCAAATGGTCAAGAAACAATTTGCACAACTTAAATACAATCAGAAATTGCTGGAAAATGCCCCATTGGTCGGGCAGCAGTGTAAAGTTTTCAAAGTTACAATATTTACGAGAAAATGGACGGAAGTGACGGCGGGTGAGAACAAGTGGAATAACATTGCTGAATAGGCCAGGATGGTCCAGGGTTGAGGTAAAAGTAGTTCAGACGGTGAGGAAGGCCATCAGAAGACACAGTGGGATTTAGATCTGTTACGGATGTGGCCAGAAAAATGGCTGATCACTTCAATCCAAGCAAGTATGAGGTGCTGCACTGGGAGACTGCTGCAAGGGGAAAATATACAGTTGATGGCAAGGCCCTGAACAGCATTGATTTACAGAGGGATCTTTGGGTCCAAGCCAATAGCTCCCTGAAAGTGGCATCACAAGTAGATGGAGTGAAAAACAAGGGGTATGGTGTAGAAGGAATAGAATCAAAGAACATCAGATGCTGGTTAATACACAAAAGGACACAAAGTGCTGGAGTAATTCACGAGGACAACAGCATCTATGGAGAACATAGATGTGACATTTTGGGTTGAGACCCTTCTTCAGACTGATTGTGTGTGTGTGTGTGTGTTGGGGGGGGGGGGGGGGGGGGGAGAGGAAAGCTGGAAAGGGGAGAGGCAATTTTTTAAAAGTCAGATAGGATCCATCCAAGTTGTATGCATAGAAATCCTTGATATTCTCACAGCAGGTTAAGAATGTAATTAATAAAACACATGGAATCCTTATCTTGAAATAAAGAACCACAGAGTACCAACGCATAGAAGTAGGGAATTACAGTAAAATACTAGTTTGGTTGTAATTGGAGGATTATGTAAAGTTCTGGGCCCCCTCTCTCTCTGCCTCTCTCTCTGCCCCTCTCTCTCTCTCCCTCTCTGCCCCTCTCTCTCTCTTTCTGCCCCTCTCTCTCTCTGCGCCCCTCTCTCTCTCTCTCTCTCTGCCCCTCTCTCTCTCTTTCTGCCCCTCTCTCTCTATCTCTGCCCTTCTCTCTCTATCTCTCTCTGCCCCTCTTTCTCTTTCTGCCCTCTCTCTCTCTACCCCCCTCCCTCTCCGCCCCTGCCCTCTCTCTGTATTTGCCCTCTCTGACCTCTCTCTGTCCCTGCCCTCCTTTGTCTCTGCCCTCTCTCTCTGCCCTCTTGCTCTACCCCCTCCCTTTTTAGCCGTGCCTGCAAGTTGAGGGTTATGCGTCAGTGGATAGGGCTGGGGATGGGGTAAAAGGAGCGATTGAATAATATTAATATAATATCTAGGGAGGGTTAGTGTGTGTTTGTGTGGGTGGTTAGTGTGTGTGTGTGGGTGGTTAGTGTGTGTGTGGGTGGTTAATGTGTGTGTGTGGGTGGTTAGTGTGTGTGGTTAGTGTGTGTGTGTGTGGGTGGTTAGTGTGTGTTTGTGTGGGTGGTTAGTGTGTGAGAGACGCCGCAGGCCACCGCTCTTCCCCCCCCGCAACCGCAAATTGAGGGGAAGGGACCCAATGGGTCCCACTTGGTCTAGTATTCAATAAAAATCACATATTAATGTTTGCCCCTCAATTCCTATATACTATTATCAAATAATGTCCAACATTTAGAAAGTATTGCCTTCACTTGTAACAACATCTGGCACGAGCCTCTTGTTAATCTCATAAACCATGACTATTGTTATGAGTCCTGAAATATACGTACCGCCACATCCTGGTCTGCTCGCTGCCTGTTGACCCGCACTTCCTCCAGTTGTTTCTGAGCCTCCTCCAAAATCAAAGTTTTATTTTCCATCTCTTGTTTTAACTCTTGCTTTTCTCTCTCGGTTTTTATAATTAGCACTTCCTGCTCTTCCTTCAGCTGCATGAGTTCTTTCATCTTCTCTTCCTCCTCAGTCAGCAAGCTAATACAAAACAAACCATTGATGTCAGCAATTCAGAAGCACATTTTCATGCTGCTTTGGTGTGTACAAGAAATCTGGAAAATATATTCTGCAATTCTGCTTGGTCACTGGGGGACCATTTGTGCAGCCTTTGGTGGGGCAAAGTTAGGCACCATCAGCTCAGACAGCCAACAGGCTTCACAAAATGGTTTTGAGCTGGAGAGCCTCATCAACCATCACATCTCTCAGTACTACTAATTGTGAATGTATATGACATATACAAACAAGCACACATACTTTAGGTCTGTGCAAAAGATTCAAAATATAAAAAAATGTGTAATATTTAAAAAATACATCCAAAATGCTCTCACTTCGAAAAAACAATTAAAAAAACGAAAACTAATCAAATAATACAATAAGCTCCCATCATTATACACAATTCAAATGCCCTATTGAAATGAATAGGGCTTGGAGCAGGTTAAACCATGTACAGTGTCAGTGGGTAATCTTCCCAGCATGAGAACTGAGAAGCCTCAAGAATACTGCTGCTCCACTAGACCAATGCAACACTTAGCAACACAGGCTGCTTGTTAAAATAAATGGCTTTAGCTGACAGTACAGTAAAATGTGAACAATTTCTGGTGGTAGCACTGGAGTTGCGGCAAAAGATTTGGTCCACAAACATAAATCATATTTGCCCAACCTGTCAGTCATTTCAAACCATTCAATGCATTTACATTTCTGCCTCAGAAGTTGGACCAGTTATTATCAGGGGTTTCTCCTTTACATTAACGAGCCCAAGCGTAGACTTGGTGACCGTTTTTCTGAACTCTTGCACTCAGTCCATCTAGGACTGCTGGAACTCCCCTTCCCATTCCCATATTGACCTTTCTGTCCTGGGCCTCCTCCATTGCCAGGGTGAGGTCACATACACACTGGAGCAACAGCACCTTAGGCAACTTACAACCTAGTGCTATGAACGTTGTAATGTCCATATTTTAGGTACCACTCTACCCTATTCTTTATCTTCTTCCCTCCCTCCATCCTGACCCTGGTGTATGTGTGTACCCTCTCTCCGTCTCTCCCTCTCTCCCCCTCAGTTCCTTTCCACAGATCTCTCCCCCTCTGGCAATGCATTTCATTCATCTTTCAAACCTCTTCTCCCTGTATCAACACCCTTTTGACTATTTTGTAAATGGGGTGAGAATCCAGAAATCAGAGATGCATAGGGACTTGGGAGTGCTGGTGCAGGATTCCCAAAAAGTTAATTTGCAAGTTGAATCTGTAGTAATGAAAGCAAACTCAATGCTAGCATTTAATTCAAGAGGGCTTGTACACAAAAGCGTAGTTGTAATGCTGAGCCGCCTATGTATCTCATCTTGCCCCGTAGACACAACACAAAGATAGCCTGATAAACAACAGACAATTTGTACAGCTGCTGTTTTAAACCACAGTCCCATGCATAGAAGGATCTGCGGCCTATCGTGTCCAGATCGCAAACAACTGTGACACAACTCTGTATTGGCAGTTTAAAATGTTAAACAATACTGCATATTGCAAATCAGTCCTGCACTGTTTTTAAAGGTTGAGTTCACAAACTCTATCTGATCCTCGTCGCCATTGTAAGATATTACGGCTTCAGCTTGTAGATAGAAACAAGCACAGGTTTTCAGTACACGCTGTTGCCAGTGTGGGTCTTCTTTATTTCACAAAAGTACACTGCACATACTCACACATATTCACGACACTGATCAAGATATTGAATATATCACATGACACAAATCATACCATTATAGTACTCGGTACTTAAAGTTACAGTTATATACACTACACGTAAGTTTCAATGAGGTCCTCCTTCATCCTTCTAAACTTTTAATGATTAAATTAAAGTTCTGAACGTGTTTTTGTTCATTGTACAACTACAAGTGCACAATGAATTATGTAATTCTACATCAGGCTCTATGAATGGATGTGTTTTGCTGATGCAGTGTTTATTTAACACTGGAACAGCAGAGAGTCATACAATAACACTATTGCTGACATGTCAATGCATGTAAAACAATGTCAACAGTGTTAAGTGATCCAAACAGTTTCACTAAACAGAAGCATGTGCATGCAGGGACCAAGTGATTTAAGAATATTCAAGAAGTGTAATATCTATAGATCTCAAACTATAGATTGCCGATTACTGTGTGCTCAGGAACTTTGCATTCTAAGTAAAATTCCACCTTGATTCACACTACTATCATCAAATAATTAAACAGCGATTTTCCTGTGAGATATTTATGAAATTGTCAAAGCTGGGTGAAGGCCAAGAACACAATTAGGATCGGATATTTTCAAAGACAGAAAATTCAGAAAGTAGTGTTTAAGTGATGCTCGGCTTAGGTTTTGTAAACCCTAAGCTTCAGCGAGGAGCGAGTCTTTTTGGCAGAGAAAATATTAAAGCCAGATTAGCCTACGTACTCAAGGTTTTATCAGATTCCTTATTTGTTTTTTTTCTTTCTAAGATGCAACAGCAAAATTAGCACGTTGGCCATTACAAAGGAATCACAGATTAATCAAGTATCAATTTATCCCATAGTTATTCCATCATGTACATACGTATAAACTTTAAAAAAAATAAGAGTAGTCCTATTTACTTGACAAATCTGCATACTAGCCTTTCGTCTGCATTGAAACAGCCAGATATGTCTGCATATCAGAGCTCTGTAATCTCTCTCAACTAATACTTTATGGTTCTTATATATTATCTGTCACAATGAACAATTTTATATTTTTCCACATTATACTCCCCGTGCCAGATCTTTACACTCACTTAACTGTATCAATATCCTTCTGTAGCCTCCTCATGTCCAACTTACTTTCCTACTTATCAGTTTCATCAACAGAATTTAACATCCTTCACTTCCTTCATCCAACTCTTTTCTTTAAAAAATAAATTGCAGTAAGCGGAGGCTTCAGCACAAACCCCTGTGGTGTACCATTCCTTATATTTTGCAATCAGTAAAATACTCATTCATGTCCATTTCCTGATATGGCAGACTGTTGCCCACTCATTATACCTGGAGAGCTTTTATTTTCCATGATAATCTTTTCCAATGTCTTCTGAAAATCCAAATACAATACTTCCACTAGTTCCCCCTATATCCTATACCCACAACATATTACTTTTTCCGTGAATTCCAATTAATTGGATACACACGATTTTCATTCATAAAATCACATTGTCCTTGCCTGAAGACTGCATTTTTCTGTGCCCCATTATAATGTCTTTAAAACGAGTTTTTAGAACATTCCCGATGGCAGATGTTAAGCTAATTGGCAAACAGTTTTGTGCTTTCTCATGTTGTATTTAATTTCAAGACAGCTTTTGTTCCACCATTAAGTAGATTTGTATTTTCCTCTTACTTGGTCTGTGCATATCTCTTCGATTCCTCTTCCTGCCGAGCAGATACTTCAGCAAAAAGAGCTTCCTCTAAACTTTTCTGCATGGCCTCCAGTTCTTGAATCCGCTTTTTCTGACGTTCTGCCTCTGCCTCCTTTAATTCCATCTCTACTTGCATGCTGGCTCGAGCCTGAAGAAGAAACATGGTCATTATATAGGCCAACAAACAAAAGTTGCATGTAGCTAGCTCTGGGTTACTGAGTCTTTCATCTGAGATCCAATCCCAAATATTGCAATTGATTGACGGAATGGAAATTTCCCAACGGCTCACTGTAAACTCATTCCTGGTCCTAACACCATTTACTCAAACCCATCAACCAAAAACTGTACACAATTTTACCCAGGTAAGTTTCTGGGAGTAAGCAGGAAAGTACATCTCTGAGGCATGTACTGAGTAACTTTGTAGAGGTATGATACTACTATTCTTGTGTCACAGTGTTGAAGTGGGATCCATTCCCTACAAATAAAACCATTCATCTCGATCAATGCAACTAAAATTACAAACAACAATATATACTTTTCTGAATTAAATAAATGTTTTATTTCTCAGGAAGAACTCTTACTCCAACACTCCACCAGATGTCTCTTCCTTCTCCTGATGTCCGTATCAAAGCCACTTTGCAGCATGATTTATTATCCATCTGCAGCCTCTGCACATTTAGCTTCGCTATGTAACAGTTTATTTCAACTGCACATCTGTGTTTAAATTGCTGAGCTGCTAATTGAAATCATGTCATGGACATTCTAGGATTTCCATCAAATGAACACAATGAATTTATCTGGCTCCTCCCAAGAAACGTGCCAACAACTTCCTCCATTTCTACAACTCACTTAAAGTGAAGCAAATGGTGTGAAATTCCATTGTCCCCATGACTCTAAGCTGATTGTCAGGTCCCACATTCTAAGCAAGATTACTGACCTCTAAATCCAGTAAAATGCACTGATATTCTCATATATACTTTTGTTATGTCCAGACAACTTCTCCCTGGTCTCACAGTCTTTATGTCTTCATTAACCATAAATGACCGACAAGGCATCATATTCTGTTCCATAATAAACTGGGTTCACAAATCATCATGGTCACTGCTCTTCCAACAGCTCTCTGCCCCAATCTATTGAATGAAGAGTTCCCACTCTCATCATCTATAAATCCCATCTCTACCCATTCATAGGTCTTTCCATCCTCTGACCAAAACCTGTCCTCCCATCAGTCATGGAGAAGCCATTGGCCACATTAGCCCTTCTCCCAACTTATGTTATTCTGACCAACTCCTCTACCTCGAAGTAGCATTCCAGCAATCAGTTCCTGCAAACGTTCTCATCAGGTAACAGTTTTGTGGCTATGAAGTAAGCTGAGCAATTTTCCATATTACCGGCACCAGAAAGATCAGAAAGATGAAAATAAAAATTCGCACAGCAGAATAAAACAGGAAGAAACTGTGAAAGTAAATATATGTTAGCAGGTAAAAAGCAGCACAGAAATAATTGATCCAAAAATAATCATTGTGATGACTGATTAGGATCCACAATGCAAACTGAGGATCTAGACCCAAGTAGCATCACAGGGAGAGACTAAGACAGACAATTGTCTATTGTTTCCACAGTTACCAATTCTCAAAACAGATTTCATCTGTTTGGGCCCCAACCTGTTCAGCTTGTCGAAGCTGTATCTCTAGCGCCCTTTGCATTTCTTCGTGCTGTTGTTTTCTTCGCTGATTCTCTTCCTTTAACAGTATTTCCGCCTGTCTCTGAGCCTGGAGTGAGGGAGAGAATTAAAAAAAGATCAGCTTCAATCCATTACAAAGGACAAATAGTAAACTCATTAAAATGTTTCAAAGCACAATGATCCACAGAGTTCACACTGTCACAGGGAGAACATGCAAACTCCACAGAGACAGCACCCGAGGTCGGGTTCGAACCCAAGTCTCTGGTGCTGTGTCAACAATCTATTCCTGCTTCCGAGGGAAAAAGGACAATCTGGGGAAGGGCTGAAGGAGAAAGAAAAGCATTCGTATGAACAGGCATAAAATGAAATTCTCCGGTCTTATTGAAGTGCTTCAATTTCTTTAGACAAAAGGCCACGCATAAGCCAAGACAAATTTTTAAAAGTTTTGAAATGCATTTTAAAGATGATTTTGAAAAAAATAGCTCCCTGTTATTAAAACACTTGGAGTTCTCACAATTTCAAATGACATAAATGTATTTTTCTTGTTTAAAGTTTCAAATTGTTTTTAATTGAAGTTAAGATCACACTCCCTCCACCTATGACACCCACAGATGGAAGATCTATTAAATGAAGGTTTGGCATTTCCCCCTTCAATTTTATCTACAACCTTCTTTGGAGGTTTTTTCTGCAGTATGGACACCAAATATCTTCCACGGCTCATTCAAATAACTTTACTTGTGAGACTTGACATTGTCAAAAGCTACAAAGAAAGCAGTAGATTTGGAAGTCCTCCAGTTTCCGCACTTAACCAGCTTTTCTTCCAGGGATCCAGTCACCGGTGACAATTGGACAGAAATCAGCTCAGTCAGCAACCACACTAGCTTCCTGCCTGGTATACGTGGCTCAAACACTCACTGGGTATACCCACTGAGGCAGTCTTACAAAGCTAATTAAACACCACAATATGGATAAGGAAAATGCCCTTTTGTAGCTGTTGTTCCCTGAACACAAATAATTCACTGGAAAATTATTATGCTTAAGAAGCATATTTTTATTTTCCAATTGATCCAAGAATTTCCGTGTCACAGCAAAATATGCCTTTAGAGTGCAGAGATGCTTGGTAAACTGACTCATCGATTTTAACATAAATATATTAATGCTTCTTTTAGCCTATGATTTTACTAACTAAAAGAATGCTTTACTAGATGTACTGTTAACTGAAACATAAGCATAGTTATAGCTTCCTCACCAATGGAATTTGCCTACACTTGTGTTTGTATGGTTTCAATGGATTGATTAAAACAGATAGTCAAAAAATCCAAATCATAATAACCAGGATTTCAGTAAAATGAGCTCCCATTGCACCGATATATATTACTGACCAAATACTATGTTCACATGTAATTACTATTAAATTAGGCATTATAGCTGGGATGTCAATCTTGACTATCAGGGATGCTACCTGACTCACTGAGTTACTCCAACACTTTGTGTCTCTCTTTGGTATAAACCAGCATCTGCAGTCTCTTGTCATCACAATTGCATTTGCAGAATAGTTGTACCCGATTCATTCCCAGATGGTCAGAACCTTTTATCCCAGGGTGGAAATGTCAAGGACCAGACAGCATAGCTTCAAGGTGAGAAGGGCAATGTTTAAAGATGTACGGGGCAATTTGTTTATTACACAGGGAGTGGTGGGTCTGGAATGTCTGCTATGGGCGGTGGTGTAGGCAGATACAATAGTGACAATCAAGAGGTTTTTAAATAGCCACGTGGATATGCAGAGAATGAAGGGATATGCTGACGGAGATTAGTTTAATTTGGCATCATGTTCGGCATGGACATTAGAGGTTAAAGGACCTGCAGAGTCTGAAAAAGGGTCTCGACCCGAAACGTCACCTATTTCTTTTCTCCAGGGATGCTGTCTGACCCACTGAGTTAGTCCAGCTTTTTGTGTTTATCATAGGCTAAAGGACCTGTTATTGTGCTGAACCCGTTCTGTGTGCTGTTCTTGCTCTTCATTACATAATCACATTACCATTATTTTATTTTTTATTACCTCCTTAAGTAATTCAAGTTCTTGCAATTTTCTCTCCTTTTCCTCCTGAAGCTGTTTGAGTCTCTGAAGTTCTTCCTCTTTTACTGCTCGTCGTTTCTCCCGAAGCTCTCGTTGATCACGTCTTTTCTGTTTTAAGTCCTTGTGTAATGATTTCTTTCCCTCTGCCTGTAACCGTATTGCTGTCTGAATGGCTGAATGTAGAAATATAAAATAAACGAGATTACATAGTCAGACCCCTAAATTCCAAAAGGAAAAAGCACAACTTTCTCCCCAGGCTTCTGCAATTCCCTCCTCCATATTTCTTGAATTGCCCAAGAGCAGCCTTCTGTCAATGCATCCGCCTCACATAGAACCTGCACAAATGATTGATGATTTACCGCACCACCAACTAATGATGAGGAAGAGTGAAAGGGGCTGTTCTTCTGGGAGATCAAAGTGCAGGGTTTGGAGAATACTTGGGCTTCAGAGAAGAAGGCGAGTAGAAGCAAAGTATAAATAACGCAGGCGGTTTAAGCTATTCTTCTGGTTAGGTCTGCTAGATTTATTTTTTAGTGTTTATGAATGAGGCGGTTGTGGCCGTCATTGGAGTTGTGTACTCCTCCTGTCAGATGTGGGATGTCAGGAAGCAGTCAAGTGTCCTTGACGACTATGTCTGCAGGAAGAGTATCCAGCTGCAGCTCCTCTCAGACTACGTGGATCAGTTGGAACAGCAGTTAGACACATGGAGGCAGGAGGCAGAATGAAGTTTCAGGGTGGTGGCCACATCCAAGGTTATGCCAGATAGATGGATGATCACCAGGAGAGAGTCTCCTGTGGCTATCTTCCTGTCAAACTAATTTTTGGATACTGTTGTTAAGAATAAGGGGTAGGCCAATTAAGACTGAGATGAGGAAAAACTTTTTGAGCCAGAGAGTTGTGAGTCTGTGGAATTCTCTGCCACAGTAGGCAGTGGAGGCCAATTCACTGGATGCATTCATGAGAGAGTTAGGGCTATATCTAACTCTCTTAGGGCGAAAATGCAGGAACAGGGCACTGAATCAGGATGATCAGCCATGATCATATTGAATGACGGTGCTGGCTCGAAGGACCGAATGGCCTACTCCTGCACCTACTTTGTAAGTTTCTATGGAGGGGAAAATAACAGCAGCAGCCTGAATAGAGCCACCACATCTCGTTGAACTGCTCTGTTAAACAGTCGGGTAGGTCTATGTCTAGATGAGCTACAGTGAGAGGGAACACGCATCAGGGGTACAGACAGGTGTTTCTGTGGCCACTAGTGAGATCCCAGGATTGTAGGCTGCTCACTAATACCAGGGTTAAGCGTGTCTCTGAGTTGGCACAAAGACATTCTGAAATATGGAGAGCAGCCAGAGGTCATTGTAAAAATATATAATTTATGCTTGTGTGTGTTATGTATAATTTATGGTTCTATGTTTTCTTATGTGATGTTTTTTGTATGTCTGAATCTGTGCTTGTGATGCTGCTGCAAGCAAGACTTTCATTGTACCTGTACCTCACCGTACATGTTCACATGGCAATAAATTTGCCCCAAGACTTGAGACATTTGAACCACTGTCATAGGTTGGAAGTGAGGCAAGGTCTTGCAAAAACCATAGTCCCTTTTTTTTTTAGACCAAATTTATGACTTCTCTGATCATGCAAGATTCCCGTACTATCTTGGTCCTTTTTTTCTGGAATGTGCTGGTTGTATTATTATGCTTTACATAACTTAGAGAATTGGGTAGGAAGTTAAAAATACAGGACCTCCAGGGTTGTTAAGTCAGGATTACTACCAGTGGCATGAGCTAGTGAGGCAAGAAATAGTACCAGTGCAGTTCAATGTGTGGACAAGGAGCTAGTGTAGGAGATAGGACTTCATATATATGGATCTCTCTTCCAGGGTAGGTGGGATCTGTACAACGGATGGTTGTCCCTGAACAAGAGGGGAACTAATATCCTTGCAGGGATGTTTGCTGGTACTACTTTGGAGGGATTAAAAGAGAATTGCATAGGGGTGGTAACCAGAGCAGCAGAGCAGCAAGTGGAAGGATGGATGGGAAGGTCGAGGTTGTGACAAGGGGACATGACTTGAGAATTAAGGGACTGAAGTTTAGGGGTAACATGAGGGCGAACTTCTTTACTCAGAGAGTGGTAGCTGTGTGGAATGAGCTTCCAGTGAAGGTGGTGGAGGCAGGTTCGTTTTTATCATTTAAAAATAAATTGGATAGTTATATGGATGGGAAAGGAATGGAGGGTTATGGTCTGAGCGCAGGTATATGGGACTAGGGGAGATTATGTGTTCGGCACGGACTAGAAGGGTCGAGATGGCCTGTTTCCGTGCTGTAATTGTTGTATAAGTCTGAAAGGACAGGCTAATAAACATGATGAGACTGATGGGCTGATTATTTCAATGCAAGTGTGTTTATTTCAATGCAAGTATTATGGGTAAGGTGGATGAATTTAGAGTCAGGATCAATGCATGGAACTGTGATGTTGTGTCCATTGCTGAAACATACTGGACATTAATTGGAAACGAGCCTAACCAGGTGACTGTCAATGGGAAAGTATTTTGGGGGCAGTGACCCAACTCTCAGGCCTTATAGCACTTGCAGCGCCAGAGACCCGGGTTCGATCCCGACTGTGGGTGCGGTCTGTGCGGAGTTTGTACATCCTTCCCACGACCGGCGTGGGTTTTCCCTGAAATCTTCGATTTCCTCCCACACTCCAAATACGTACAGGGTTGTAGGTTAATTTGCTGGGCATGTGTAAATTATTCCTAGTGTATGTTAATGTGCGGGCATCGTTGGTCGGTGCGGACTCGGTGGGCTGAAGGGCCTTTATCCGTGCTGTATTTTTAAACTAAAAACAATATAAGATAATGGCAAACAAGAATGAATCTGGCATTTAGGAGTGATACTAAATAAGGGTAATGTGTATTAAAGAACTGCAGATGCTGGTGTAAATCGAAGGTAGACACAAAATGTTGGAGTAACTCAGAGGGCCAGGCAGCATCTCTGGAGAGAAGGAATGCGTGACATTTCGGGTCGAGACCCTTCTTCAGAATGATGTCAGGGGAGTGGGCAGGACAGAGAATGTAGTCGGAGACAGTAAGACTGGTGGGAGAACTGGGAAGGGGATGGAGAGAGAGGGAAAGCAAGGTCTATTTGAAGTTGGAGAAGTCAATGTTCATATCTCTGGGGTGTAAGCAACCCTAGCGAAATATGAGGTGCTGTTCCTCCAATTTGCGCTGGGCCTCACTCTGACAATGAGGAGGCCCAGGACAGGAAAGGCAACTCCCTGGTCAACTCGTCCCTTCCCATCCAAAACACCCCCTCCCCAGGTACTTTCCCCTGCAACCGCAGGAGATGCAACACCTGTCCCCTTACCTCTCCCCTCGACTCCATCCAAGGACCCTGACAGTCTTTCCAGGTGAGGCAGAGGTTCACTTGTACCTCCTCCAACCTCATCTACTGTATCCACTGTTCCAGGTGTCAACTCCTATACATCGGCGAGACCAAACGCAGGCTTGGCGATCGTTTTGCTGAACACCTCTGCTCAATCTGCCTTAATCTACCTGATCTCCCGGTTGCTCAGCACTTTAACTCCCCCTCCCATTCCCAATCTGACCTTTCTATCCTGGGCCTCCTCATTGTCAGAGTGAGGCCCAGCGCAAATTGGAGGAACAGCACCTCATATTTAGCTTGGGCAGCTTACACCCCAGCGGTATGAACATTGACTTCTCTAACTTCAAATAGCCCTTGCTTTCCCTCTCTCTCCATCCCCTCCCCCTTCCCAGTTCTCCCACCAGTCTTACTGTCTCCGACTACATCTAACTCTGTCCCACCCACTCCCCTGACATCAGTTTGAAAAAGGGATTTGATCCGAAACGTCACCCATTCCTTCTCTCCAGAGATGCTGCCTGTCCCGCCGAGTTACTCCAATATTTTGTGGCCACCCTAAATTAGGGTAAGGCAGATTATGGCATTATCAAGCAGGAGGTAGGGAGAGGAAATTGGGAGCAGTAATTATTGAACAAATCCACATCGGATATGCGTGGATCAATTAAAGACTAATTGATCAGAGTTCAACCAACATATTCCAGTCAAAGAGAGACCCCAAGATGGTACGGGAATCTTGCGTGATCAGAGAAGTCATAAATCTGGTCAAAAATAAAAATAAGAAGCATATGTAAGGTTTAGGAAGATGAAATCCAACAGGCCCTTTGAGGAATATAAAGAAAACAGAAAATAACTCAACCAGGGAATTAGGAGAGCCCAAAGGTTTCATGACATGTCCTTGGCAAGTAGGATTAAAGAAAATCCCATGGTCTTTTATACATACATTAAAAACAGGAGGGTAGGACCACTCAATGATTAGGGGGGAAATTATGCAAATAGTCTGAGAATGAAGGCAAGGTACTAGACGACTACTTTGTAACTGCATTCACCAAGGAGAAGGACATGAAGATAGTGAGATTAGTGAGGGATATAATAATATGTTGGGGCATTTTGAGATCAAGGAGATGAGGTTGATTCTCTTGAAGAGCATTAAGGCAAATAAGTCCCCAGGGCCTGATGGGATCTATCCAAGGTTATTGAGAGATCTTCTCTCTTTTGGTGGGGTCTTGACCAAAATCTTGCTATCCTCTCTAGCCACCGGCAAGGTTCCAAAGGACTGGAGAGGAGCCAATGTTATTCCTTCATCTCGGTTCTGAAATACAGATGACCCATGAAATTATAGACCGGTGAGCTTGTTGTTAGTGTTAAGGAAACTTTTGGAAAGGATTCGTTGGGATTCTTTCACATTTGGGATAATTAGGGACAATGGATACTGCGGTAGGTCATGTCATTAACTTGGTTGAGTTTTTTGAGGTGGTGATGAAGGTGATTGATGAGGATAGAGCAGTGGATGTTGTCCACATGGATTTTAGTATGGGATTTGATAAAGTTCCTCGTGGTAGGCTGAGCCAGACGATTAAGATGCACGGGATCCACAGCAACTCGGTCATTTGGATTCAGAACTTGCTTACTCTCAGAAGACTGGGGGCTGTGGGGGAAGGATGTTATTCTGGCTGGTGATCAATGTACAGAGGTGTTCTACAGGGATCAATGCTGGGACCTCTGTTGTTTGTGTTGTGTAGAAACGACTTGAATATAAATGTGTTGGGTTGGTTGTTCAAGTTTGCAGATGATACCAGAACTGGTAGGTTTGCGACTATGAGAAAGGCAGTGGTAAAGAAGGCATATTGTATGCTTGCCTTCATCGGTCGGGGCATTGAGTCAGGAAGTCATGTTATACCTTTATAGGAGTTCGGTTAAGCTGCATTTGGGGTATTGTGTAGAGTTTTGGTCGCCCCATTACTGGAAGAATGTGGGTGTTTTGGAGATGGTGCAGAAGAGATTTACCATAAAGCTGCCTGGATTAGAGGCTATTAGCTACACGGAGAAGTTGGATTGTTTCCTCTGGAGCATCAGATGCTGTGGTGATCAATGTCCAGGGGTGTTCCACAGGGATCAATGCTGGGACCTCTGTTGTTTGTGATATATCAGCCAGATGCTGATAGAAATGTAGAACAATATGAGACGCACAGATAGACTAGACAGTAAGAACCATTTCCCCCCCCAGGGTGGAATTGTCAAAGACTAGAGGGCATAGCTTTAACATCAGAGGGGAAAAGTTTAAACGAGATGTGCGGGGCAATTTATTTTTCTACACAGAGATTCGGGGTGCCTGGACAAACTGTCAGGGATGTTGATGGAGGCAAATAGGATTGTGGCATTTAAGAGGCTTTTCATTAGGATCATGCAGGAAAGGGAGGAATATCAAATAGTTTGGAAGGAATTAGTTTAATTTGGCATCATGTTTGGCACAGACATCACAGACCAAAGGGCTTGCTCCTGCGTTAAACTGTTCTATGCTGTCTATGTTCTCCATGTAATATTCAAGCAGGCCCATTTGTTAAAAGCAATGAAGACGCAGAATCTTGATTCATTCTTGCTGCTTCCTGATTTAGGACACTGGAAACAAATGTTCTACTATTCTTCGATTCTGCTGACAGCAATATTGAAATGTTTTGTGAGAAAAATAGCATGCAATTAAAAACAGTACCATGGTTAAATAACCTCAGCAACTTCAAATCCAAGTCTACAAGCCATCCTCGGGTAACAAACGGGTTCTGCTTTCATGGACCACATTAATTTAATGTTGTCCATAAGTCGGAAAGTACACAACAATTTCTTTAAATGGTATCAATGCTATGGGAATTTGTTCATATGTAGGTGTATCCATAGGTCAGGCATTCGTAACCCAGTAAAGACCAGTATTTCTAGTACAAGACTCCAAATTATTATCAGGTAACACTTGATGTGCAAATGTCGTCACTGTCAAATTTCAGGCATTTCCACAGTTAAAACTTGACTTCAATGAGAACAGACAAGATGAGCTTTTGCGCAGCAAGGTGCACCCACAGTTTAACGTTGCCCTACCTGTTGTCCATTCCTGTCGCTGTTTTGTGTCTGATGCACACATCTCAAAAGTCCTTGATGGGGTCTTTACACAGAACATGCATCTTTTGCCATCTCGTTCTGATAGAACCTTAAACGCGAAAAGCAAAAGTTTATCATAACAGCGAGGCATACTTCACAAAACATGAAATGATCAGATATATTATCAGGTATATTATCAGGTTATTGGTTAATTGACTCTACCTCGACACAGCAGTTCCTGTCCAAAGGGATAATGCCTTTCCTTTCCTTCCGATCTTCACTCACATAGTAGGACAGGACGTTCGGTTTGAGAATGAACCACCGCTCTGTCCAATTTCGCCTCAATTGCCCCTTCTTCCACAAGTAACCCTGGCGTAACACAAGATCAAAGCAAATCAACAATACATGAAACTTTTAAGAAAGAACTGCAGATGCTGGAAAAATCGAAGGTAGACAAAAATGCTGGAGAAACTACGGAGGGAGCGGTCTCTGCGGAATGCCGAAAGGGGAGGAGATGGGAAGATGTGGCCAATGGTAGGATCCCGTTGGAGGTGGTGAAAATGTTGGAGGATTATCTGTTGTATGTGACAGCTGTTAGGGTGGAAGGTGAGGACAAGGGGGACTCTGCCCTTGTTTTACGAGTGGGGGGGATGGGGAGTGAGAGCAGAGCTGTGGGATAGAGAAGAGACCCTGGTGAGAGCCTCATCTATCGTCGAAGAGGGGAAACCCCGTTCCCTAAAGAATGAGGGCATCTCCGATACCCTGGTTTGGAACACCTCATCCCGAGTGCAGATGCGGCGTAGACGGAGGAATTGGAAGTAGGGGATAGAGTCCTTACAGGAAGCAGATGGGAAGAAGTGTAGTCCAGATAGCCATGTGAGTCAGTGGGTTTGTAGTAGATGTCGGTCAGTAGACTGTTACCTGCGATGGAGATAGTGAGGTCTAGAAACGGTAGGGAGATGTCGGGAATGGTCCAGGTGAATACTCCTGAATGATCAATTAAGACTATTTATGTTGCATGTGGCTAGTTTATCAGAAAGAATAAACCATTTTCCAACCTAAAGATTTACATCTGGGCAGAATAGAAATGACAGAATATCACCCAGATCATGACACTTTTTATAAATATATTCCCAGTATTTTCTGCTTCAATATTATTCAAAGCAATCGAAGTCCCTATTTCCTTCAATTCCTTTAAATCAAAATTTATTGATGGTTATATTAATAATCTCATCACACTCGCACTCGAGAACTGGATGCAGTACTTTCCACTCGTGAGCTTTTGACCATTGAAAGCAAGACGCACTGCGTTGATTTCCACTCCTGACAGTTTCCATCATGAGAAGTTGATACCTGGCCCAGAAATTCAGTTACATAGGGCTGTTTTTCTCAGCAATACACATATTTTTTTTTTTTTTAAATTTTTGAATGAAATACGATTGTGACCATTTCCTGATGTCGTCAAAGCCCTCATTCAAGCTCTTATCCCAATCATATATCCAGCAACCCCTTCTGCATGACCTGTTCTCAAAACAGTCCCACCCATACCATTCCTCCATTCCTTCCATTGGTATAAACACACAACCCAGGCTTGATCTCTTGCAACCACCCTCTGACACCCTCATCTCCTCCCCCCTCAATGAGCTCTGATCTCTAGCTACCAACCCTACCACCAGCCTCCAACCTTGTGCTCTCCCATGTCCCAGTTCAGTACAAAATTACAAAGGGTTGAATCAATTTCCAGCCAGATTGCTGTCATAAATTAACCTTTTACCCATACTGTGCACAGACCTGTATTCAAAGGCATAACCTACCTCACACACACACACACACACACACCCGGGAAACTCTACAACTCGACTCAAGGAAGAACGTAATGTGGGGAAGAACTGAGATAATAATAAATAATTCCAGTGTTTACTTGAAAATACATGCCTGTTTAAGCACATCCTCAATAATTTCTTGATAGACTTCCTCCACAGCCATAGTGAGTGTTTCTCTTTCTATTCCCCTGGTAAATCTGCCAGAGTTCACCCATTCCAGAAACACCCAGACTGTGATTCCGTTCTGGAAGGCCTCCTGAGAGAAGAATTCATCCAACTCTCCCGCGTTCCATTCCATGCTCATTTCTGTACAGATCTTCTTCAGCAGATATTCCACCTACAAAAAGAATAATAGATTTCAGATATATGCTTGCAAATATTTCAATTCACTGCCCAGGATTAAAAAATCTAAACACTTTCAAATAAAGTTTAGGTCAGCATTAAGAATAAAGAAAAAAATAGAATCGCCAATTTCAGAATGTATAATCAAAGCTTTGCTTTGGTGCTCCAAATAATTCTGACTCCGAATGCAGAACTATTAATTAATTTCATTATGCTTTGGGAAAAACTTTAACATAACAGAATTGAATTTCAGGGAAAGACGGCTTTCTACATGTTGAAATTTCACAAATAGGGTATTTAGAATTAGAAAGGCGAGCCAAAACAATTTTACACATTGAGGAAGAAGCAAATTTCATCTTCAAATTGAGTTTTGAACAGAGGAGAGTAAATTACCATTCTCCATCTTTACATTGCAATTATGGGACAGAAAGAGACTACAGTAAATCCTCATCTACATACCGCCATCTACATAGCGGAATTCGGATGTGACAGATGGATGCTCCCGTTGCATTGCCCCCACCCCCTCTAAATTCTCCCAAGTGCAAATGTTGAAAGAACTGAAAATTCTTCAACTGCTTAGTCCCTGATGAACGGGGATTGACCAATCTGACCTGCTGAGTGTTTCCAGCCTTTTCTGCTTATATTTTATATAATGGTAATTGTGGCAATTTCATCAATAGATGTGTAAACACCGGCTGTGATCATTGTGCACTGGTTTTTATATTGTAATGTGCTAAGCGATGTGTGCATTTTCTGTTTTTTAACCATACATTTATTTAGCTGTTTTTGCAACCTCAGGACATTCCAAATCTCTTTATCGCCAATTAAATACTTTTGCAAGCAAAATTTGCGTGGCACAGCAAAAGCCCGCAAACAGCAATGTTAAATCGACTGTTCTATTTTGAATGATATTGATCGGATACTGATCTGCAAAGTATAACATAGGATCTTTTACATCCACTTAGAGAGCAACAGACTTCTATGGACATCTCATCCAAAATATCCAGAGAGGGCAGCACTTCCACAAGATTTAAGCCATCAGCCTAAACTGCGTGCTGAAGTAATGGAGATTTTAATACTGAATGAGCAGTGTGACCAATTTGATTTCACTGCCAAATCCTACCGTTTAAAGAAGAGGCATAACTTGAATCTCATCTTCCATCTTGGTGGATACTAAATGCCTAGCTAAACATTCAGGTCTGTTTTTATTTGAGACAATACACGATCACTCAATATTTGGAATAATGTTCCAAGATCACTTTGAAAGCTCAGCACGCCTAAAAAAAAAATTAGTAGAGTCACACAGATGCTGGTTCACAAAAAACAAAATGCTGGAGGAGATTCTGGAAGAAATTCAGCTTCCATT
Source organism: Amblyraja radiata (assembly GCF_010909765.2). Taxonomy (NCBI): domain Eukaryota; kingdom Metazoa; phylum Chordata; class Chondrichthyes; order Rajiformes; family Rajidae; genus Amblyraja; species Amblyraja radiata. Next base: position 10,373,481 of record NC_045979.1, on the reverse strand, counting down.
TTTTAAACTGCAGATACAACACATAAATAAGAATGTGGTGCATTCCACCAGTCACTCTACATCACCCCCTCCACCCAATGCAAACATGAAACCCGTGGTTCCAGATACTCCATGGATTTCTGAAGATAGTAAGGATTCAGTTGGCTTCATACTGACAAACACACAAACTGCCGTTGAACCTAATACACCAGAAAGGGAATGTATGCGCTTAATACCATTGTTCTTACCAATTTTAGCTGCACTCCTCTGACCTACTTAATTCCTCCAATGACTCATGGCAGGCAATGCTGTTTGATAATTGACCACAATGGTGCTGCTGGAACACCAAGGGTATGTTCATACCCTGTTTTGTATGAAAGGTCCACAAGGCGAAGATCAGTGTAGCTGAGTAATTGTCATAACGCCAGTTGTTCTGCATTCCAATTCAGAAATCTGAGGACAATGTCATCATTTTTCTGGGAATGTATGAATCATACAACGTAATGGTTATGTAAAATAATCTGACTGTAATTTGAGGGTTCAATTGGAAACATGGACATTGGGAGCCCTGGAAATGTGGTACCTTGAACCTCAGCATTTTGACAGTGATAAGGGATACAGGAAATCAACAAATAAATCTACTTTGGCATTTGTAACTATTTAGTAAACCAGATAACCTTTCCTTCTTGTTAGGATACCATAGTCTGTATGAAAATATTTATACCAAAATAATGGATAGGGTCAATAACATGTGATGAATGCAAAACATTGCTGGCATCTTGGAGAGTGGTGGAATGTGGAGACCTTGCCCAATAACTCTAAAATATTTGAATATCGTTCTGGAACTACGGAATGACATTCTGAGCAATGAGTGCCAATAAAAGCTGTAAATCTTCAGGATACTTGCCCTGCACCAGAAGCAAAGGAACAGGGGGAGATACAAAAGGGAAACAGGTCCTTCATCCCAACTGACCAAATTGCCCCATCAAAGCCAGTGGCATTTGCTTGCGTTTGTACCATATCCTCTTTTTCCTTTCCCCATGTACCCGTCCAAGTGTCTTTTAAAGACTCTTGGCAAAAGTTATAACTGATGATCAGGGAAACCACAATGAAGAGGTGGGTGGGGGGTCAATTAAATGTTTCATTTTTTATAAATCAAACCTGGATGTCTCTTTCAAAAGTGCTCAGATCTATCCATCTGTTGAATAAATCATTAATGAAACTAATTTTACCATTTTTCCAAATACTAACAACAATTCAGTTCACTGAGCTCCACACTCAAAGCATGCATTTGGGCTATTTATTATATCAACAAAAATATATTAAATAACATATCACAAAATATATTATTAATTTCTATGCATTTGAATAATGTGTTTCTAAGAGTGAATCCAAGAAACCCAATTTTAATTTATTTTGCTTCTTTTTAAAAGAGAACAAAGCAAAATGGATTCTGAAGCCAACATTGGTTAGTGTAAATTCAAATGTTGAAGCTTACGATGTGTGCATGCGCATTGTTAAACAGTGTACCGAGAGCTCATTTGAATTTTTTTTAAATGTTGCTCAGTAGCAAAGGAAATGCCTGAAATGCTACAGGAAGTGCGGTTTCAGAGTAACTGCCCCAGCCCAGCACATCAGCTGGTTACAACTTATCCAGCTTCCACAGTGTGTTTTTTTTTTCATATAAATATATCGCTAGCTCAGATGCCACACAGTGTAGTGGCATCACTTGGAACTTCATTCTAGGCCAGGGCTCATTTTACAATTAAATATTTAATTGAGTGAAATCCATGTTAGCTGGGAAATGGTGTTAAGTAAATTGAATGGATTAAAGGCCGATAAATCCCCAGGGCCAGATAGGCTGCATCCCAGAGTACTTAAGGAAGTAGCCGCGGAAATAGTGGATGCATTAGTGATAATTTTTCAAAACTCTTTAGATTCTGGAGTAGTTCCTGAGGATTGGAGGGTAGCTAATGTAACCCCACTTTTTAAAAAGGGAGGGAGAGAGAAAACGGGGAATTGTAGACCAGTTAGTCTAACATCGGTAGTGGGGAAACTGCTAGAGTCAGTTATTAAAGATGGGATAGCAGCACATTTGGAAAGTGGTGAAATCATTGGGCAAAGTCAGCATGTATATATGAAAGGTGAATCATGTCTGACGAATCTTATAGAATTTTTCGAGGATGTAACTAGTAGAGTGGATAAGGGAGAACCAGTGGATGTGTTATATCTGGACTTTCAGAAGGCTTTCGACAAGGTCCCACATAAGAGATTAGTATACAAACTTAAAGCACACGGTATTGGGGGTTCAGTATTGATGTGGATAGAGAACTGGCTGGCAGACAGGCAGCAAAGAGTAGGAGTAAACGGGTCCTTTTCACAATGGCAGGCAGTGACTAGTGGGGTACCGCAAGGCTCAGTGCTGGGACCCAGCTATTTACAATATATACTAGACCTAGTGCAGACCCGTTGGGTCTGTTCCCCCAACATGCGTTTGTGGGGGGGGGGAGGCGGCATGCAGCGTCACACACACTAACTATCCCCCCCCCCGCACTCACTCTAATTACCCCCCTTGATATTATATTAATATTATTAATTTGCTCCTTTTACCCCATAACCACCCTATCTACTGACGCATAGCCCCCAACTTGCAGTCACATCTAGAGAGGGGGGGAGGGGGGGGGTAGAGAGTGAGGGCAGAGAGAGAAGGGGCAGAGACACAGAGAGAGGGGCAAGAGGGAGAGGGGGTGGCGAGGAGGAGAAGAGGGAGGGTGGGTGAGAGGGGAAAGGTGGGGGTGGAGGGGAGGAGAGAGAGAGGGTGAGAGTGAGGGGGAGATAGGGGGGGAGAGGTGAGGGGAGGGGGGGAGAGGGGAGGGGGAGAGGTGAGGGGAGGGGGAAAGGTGAGGGGAGGGGGAGAGGTGGGGAGCAGGGAGGGTGGAGGGAAGGGGGTAGGGGTTTGTGGAGGGGAGGGGGATTTAGGGGAGGGACGGTGGGGGAGGGGATGGATGGGAGAAAAAGAGGGGAGAAAGAGAGAGGGGGGGAGAGGAGAGGGGGTGAGGACAGGGGGTGAGGACAGGGGGGAAGGAGAGGGGGTTGAGGAGAGGGGGGGAAGAGGAGAGGAGAGGGGGGTAAAGAGGAGAGGGGGGAGTGAGAGGGTGTGCTGAGAGGTCGGTGAGGTGAGGGGATGGGGAGAGGTGGGGAGCAGGGAGGGGGAGGGCGGGTGGAGGGAAGGGGGGAGTGGTGTGTGGAGGGGAGGCGGTTTAGGGGATGGACGGTGAGGGAGGGAATGGAGGGGAGGAGGAGGAGAACAAGAGGTGAGAGAAAGAGAGAGGGGGAGAGGAGAGGGGGGAGAGGAGAGGGGGGAGAGGAGAGGGGGGGAGAGGAGAGGGGAGGGAGAGGAGAGGAGAGGGGGGGGAGAGGAGAGGGGGGGGGGGGGGGGAGAGGAGAGGGGGGGGGAGAGGAGAGGGGGGGAGAGAGAGTGCCTTTTTATTTCAACCCAAACCCCCCAAACCCCCCAAACAACCATTTGCAGGCAGTGCTTTTTTACTTTAACCATATTTTCATTTTCAAACCACATTAAGGGTACTTACTCACAGTAGTGTGAACATGTGTTCAGTGTTATTCACAGCTCAGAGAAACGTGACCCTCTGCCTTCCTCCAGCTTGCAGACTAATTGAGGCACACCACTTCCTGGTTTTATAGTCCATCCCCCCTGCCGCCAGCGGGGGCAGCAGAGAGAATGGGGAGTTTTGTAAAATCATTAATATCTCTGTCATTTTTCATCGACTGGAAACATCCTCGGCACACATACGGCGGAGGGGGGCTCTGAGCGAGGTGGCCAAAAATGACGGCCGTAGGTGGCGGCGTTCTCTCGGAAATTGCAGCACAGATCGCCAAAACCGGTCAAGAACAGACTTTTAACAATGTAGATTAATGATTTGGACGAGGGAATTTAATGCAACATCGCCCAGTTTGTGGATGACACGAAGCTGGGGGGCAGCGTTAGCTGGGTGAGGTGGATGCTAGGAGGCTGCAAGGTGACTTGGATAGGCTGGGCGAGTGGGCAAATGCATGGCAGATGCAGTATAATGTGGATAAATGTGAGGTTATCCACTTTGGTGGCAAAAACAGGAAAGTAGACTATTATCTGAATGGTGGCCGATTAGGAAAAGGGGAGATGCAACGAGACCTGGGTGTCATGGTACACCAGTCATTGAAAGTAGGCATGCAGGTGCAGCAGGCAGTGAAGAAAGCGAATGGTATGTTAGCATTCATAGCAAAAGGATTTGAGTATAGGAGCAGGGAGGTTCTACTGCAGTTGTACAAGGTCTAGGTGAGACCACACCTGGAGTATTGCATACAGTTTTGGTCTCCTAATCTGAGAAAATACATTCTTGCCATAGAGGGAGTACAGAGAAGGTTCACCAGACTGGGATGTCAGGACTTTCATATGAAGAAAGACTGGATAGACTCGGCTTGTACTCGCTAGAATTTAGAAGATTGAGGGGGGATCTTATAGAAACTTACAAAATTCTTAAGGGGTTGGACAGGCTAGATGCAGGAAGATTGTTCCCGATGTTGGGGAAGTCCAGAACAAGGGGTCACAATTTAAGGATAAGGGGGAAATCTTTTAGGACCGAGATGAGAAAAACATTTTTCACACAGAGAGTGGTGAATCTGTGGAATTCTCTGCCACAGAAGGTAGTTGAGGCCAGTTCATTGGCTATATTTAAGAGGGAGTTAGATGTGGCCCTTGTGGCTAAAGGGATCAGGGGGTATGGAGAGAAGGCAGGTACAGGATACCGAGTTGGATGATCAGCCATGGTCATATTGAATGGCGGTGCAGGCTCGAAGGGCCAAATGGCCTACTCCTGCACCTAATTTCTATGTTTCTATGAATGAAAATATTTTTTAAAAAATAGCATTCAGAGATGAATTAGCGATGTGCTAGTCCAGGCTGATTTTGCGCAAGGCTTAAAGGGCCTGTCCCACTGTACGAGGTAATTCAAGAGCTCTCCCGAGTTTAAAAAAAGTTCAAACTCGTGGTAAGCACGTAGAATGTACGTAGCGGGTACGTCGGAGATTGGGACTTCTCTTAGCGGCTTGTAACGCTAACGGCAGATACTTGGGAAACGCTGTAAGCTCGTGAAGATTTTTCTACATGTTGAAAAATGTCCATGGGAGCCCCGAGTACCTACGAGCGGCTATTACCGTAATTCTCCGAGTTCGAATCAGGGGAAACTCGGGAGAACTCTTGAATTAGCTTGATTTTTAGCTTAGTCTGAAGAAGGATTTCGGCCCGAAATTTCGCCTATTTCCTTCGCTCCATAGATGCTGCTGCACCCGCTGAGTTTCCCCAGCAATTTTGTGTATCTTGAATTAGCTTGTTCAGTGGGATAGGGATGGATTAACAGAGATTAATGCTTGGTAGCTATGTAGTCCTTCTGTTTTTCCCATCTGAAACTATGCAGGATGGTTATCATTTTCTCAAGCAGTACAGGAAACCACAAATATGTGTAAACTATGAATTTTACTTAAAGTAAATAATTCTATTCTACAGGAGGCATTTTAAATGAACTGCCAAAAAGTGGTTTATGACAAGAAGAATCTTGTTTGTTATACGTTTTGTAAATTAACCATTACGTTCCATCTCTCCTGCAATTGAAGAATGATTTAATTAGGCATTCTACTGAAATGGCCAACCTTTATTTCACAGCAACACATTAAGTAACCTAACACTGAGACGTTTGAAGCAAGTGACACACTAACTATAGTTTCAGATTAGAAAATAAACAGTTGTGGATTCTTAGTCTAAAGTGTAGATTATTAATTTGCTGAATAAGGCATGCTATTAATTTGTGGTAGATATAAAATCAATTTGTTATTCCACCCAAAGTTAGGTTCCAGATGAGCACAGATTCAGCAGCTGTCATTAAATGTAGATATGGGGCAATTTCTGTGGCAATGTATATTTACCTTTGTTTGATTGCTCATAATAATTTCCTGAACATTTGAAATATCAGCCATTTTATTTATTGTTTATTTACAAGCATGTATATACCTGTAAAGTAGCCACCCCCAAATATGTCTCTTTTAGTACCTTTGAGTGCATACAATTATAGCTGAAACACTCATCTCCAATTCACCTCTGAATATCCATTAACATCCATGTATAGTTTAAAGCAATTAAAACATTTCCGTTCTTTGCCATCACAGTGGAAGGGGACTGTTCAAATTCGTCAGTTGCCATAGTTAATTCTAAAGCGATGGACAGGTGATGTTTAATATTGCACAAAGATCTGTATATATTTTACCTATCTGCTACCCTATGATATAGGAAACCCAAACATGAGATCAATCAATATTATTCAAATAAAGTCACAAAATGCTGGAGTAACTCAGCAGGTCCGGCAGCATCTATGGGGAACATGGACACACAACGTTTTGGCTCAGACCCTACTTTAGATATATTATTCACATGGTCAGTAGCCCATCTAAAACAGCTGTTCAAGAGTGAATTTGATCATTGACTGTGGGGTGTCGGGAATGGGTTGCAAATGCGGGTGAAGTTGAAAACAGAAAAACGTAAACTTAGTTTTGCCATAATTGAAGTAACTAGTGAGAAGTAGGTAAAATACAACCCAAATAAATTGCAGAACGTTTTTTCCAAGAATATGACTGCATACCATTTGCTCCGGTAGTGTGTCAGCAAATGGTTTAGCAGAGAGGAAGTAATGGGAAGTTCAAGTTAATTTGTCGGATTCACAATGAAATAAGAAGTCTCAATTCCAAATTGCACTGCATAGATTTACCAGAATCACACAGTGGTGAGATGTTGGGGTGACAAGGGCGAATGACTGGCGTTGTTGGGTTGAAAAGACAAGAGTGCTTGTAATAGTCTGACAGAGATTCATTAGCAAGCCTGAATGAAAGTGGTGACAACCCCAACAGTTTTACAGAAAGGCTATTGCAGGTGTTTGTACTGAAATCAAAGGAAATACAATTGGAGTTTGGAAATGACTTCCTTATTACAAAGTAGTTTTTAAAAAAATAATTATTTGTATGAAGGCATTGCAGATGCTGGTTTACACCGAAGGTAGACACAAAATGCTGGAGTAACATAGTAACTGCCTTTTCCGGCTGAGATACTCCAGCATTTTGTGATTCCACACTTGTATGGCTAACAAAAATATGCAACATACGTAACATAGCCTCAGAATAAAAGGACGGGGTGGAAGATTGCAACCTTCACGTGGTCCGCCCTGTTTCAACTAATGCAATCAACTCAACGAGCACAAACAGAAGATCAGATCGAACAAGTTGTCCATCAACTTTAGACTGTGCACGCCACATGAAAGAGGAAGAAGAAGAAGAATAAAAGGACGTAATTTTAGAAAGAAGATTTTTAGGATTTCATTGCCACAGAAGTGTCTGGAGGCCAAATCAATCGATATGTTTAAGGCAGAGATTGATAGATTCTTGATTAGGTATGGATGCCAGGGGTAATGGGGAGAAGGCAGGAGAATGGGGTTGAGAAGGAAAGATAGATCAACAATGACTGAACAGCAGCGTACACTAGATGGACCGAATAACCTAATTCTGCTGCTGTAACCTTTGAACATGTGAAAAGATTTTGGGACAGATTTTGTGTTATTTAAGCATACAGTAGGAAATCAAATAAATCAGAACTATCTACTCTGTTAAAGCCAAACACATTGGCTTTTTTTAATCTTTACACAATATGGGAAATAAACAGGACAGACTTTCTGCGGCTTGCAGCTTTCTGGGTAAGCACCATCACCAGCTTGTTTCACTTAAGTGATCGTACAGTGTTGTGGAGATTACAAACTGCCTTGGTTGCACTTGGGACTAAGTACAGAATTATTTACCAATGTGTGAGCTTATGCAAGTCGCATATTACGTAAGTCGGGAGGTGTCGGTGCAAATATTTGAGTATATCAATGATCTAGCAGAGAAGATTAAATAATATAAAGAGACATACCTCATAGAAATAGGCCCTTGGTTCAACTCAAGAAATGACACCAAATGCTGGAAGAAGGGTCTCGACCCAAAACATCACCCATTCCTTCTATCCAGAGATGCTGCATGTCTCGCTGAGTTACTCCAGCATTTTGTGTCTATCTTCAGTATAAACCAGCATCCTACACAAGCGCTGGAGTAACACAGTGGATAAGGCAGCATCCCTGGAGAACATGAATGGTGACATGTTGGGTTGGGACCCTTCTTCAGACCTTGGTTCAAATCTATTGGACAGCTTGAATGTAAAATGCCAAAGATTCCTTCTCTTGTCACCAAAATGTCTTCTTATCTCTGCTCACAGTTAACCCCTTACTAGGTCCTCAATGTATTACCACATGGATGCACTGAAAACAATGAACTCAACAGCAGACAGAAGTACTTGTAGTTTTTTTTTGACATACAGAACAAACAGAAATAACCAGCATGAAGGTTGATTACCTATTATTTGCAAAGTTAAATCAAATGGACTTTATTGTGATATACATAAGTGTGGCAAGGTACAGGCACAACAAAAATCTTGCAACAGGCACATGGACTCAGACATCACACATAAACATAAGCAGTGCAAAATGTAGCTGTGCCTGAACTTAGCGGAGTTAGACTTCTGGCTTCCATATCTCCTGCTCCCTGGTAGCAGTGAGAATAGGGCCTTACTCAGACGGTGGCAGGGGCGGAAATACTGGGGTGTACAGGGGGGACATGTCCCCCCCATGATTTGTCATCCAGACTTTATCAGCTGCTTTCTAAGGGCTAAATTGGCCCATTCGCGGGGCCTTTCAGCGCCTGTCGCGGCTTGAAATCAAACTGCTGCATTGAGGCGATCGAGGTTCCCGATGTTGAAGCCTCCGCCGGCCGATGAAAGACCCCGTGAATGGGCCGATTCAAGCCCAAGGCCGAAGCCTCACATGCATCTCGCTCTCTCCTCCAGCCCACCGCGCCGCTTGACTCGGGGGTGATTCGGTGCAGCGTGGAGTCGGCGCCCGATGAGCAGAGGGAACCGGGACCAGGTCACCGCCAGGGATGCGGTTCTCTATCTGGAAGGTGGAGGGTCTGCTGCGGCTGCTGGCAGGTACAGAGAGAGAGAGAGAGAGAGAGGCCACTCGGCCTTGCTGCTGCCTCACAGCGCCAGGGACACGGGTTTAGATCCTGACTCCGGGCGCTGTCTGTACGGCGTCTTTTTCTCCCCACTAGCTCCTTGTCTGATGTTGATCTCACCCTTGCTGTGGAACAGACCGAGCGCCAGCACTGAGTGCTCGCTCCGCCACCTCTCTCGCTTAAGTTTATTTTGACAGTGGGTCTCCACTGGGCCCACGGCTGAAGCCTCCGAAGTATCTTGTGTGTGTGTGAGTGTGAGTGTGTGTGTGTGTGTCTGTGTCTGTGTGTGTGTGTGTGTGTGTGTGTGTGTGTGTGTGTGTGTGTGTGTGTGTGTGTGTGTGTGTGTGTGTGTGTGTGTGTGTGTGTGTGTGTGCGCGCATGCGCGCGCGCCGAGTAATTGTGTCCCCCCCATGTTTTGATAGCGATTTCCGTGCCTGGTGGGAATCCATCCCATGCAGCTTTCGACAGTGGGGAGGGATGTGCCCGTGATAAGATGCACTGGCAGTCATTATCAAAATCCCAGAGATTATAGTGTAGTGGCCTGGTCAAGGTCAGGAAAAGACCGGACACCAGGCGGATTCAAAAGAAGCTTTTTAATTCCAGCAGTCCGAGTACACACCACGACACCCTTATCTCTACCCCTAGGGAGTCGTCAGGAAACCCCGTGGCAGACCAATGCCCCTGTCCCTCAATCGGCGAGGGGGATGATCCAAGGAGTGGCCTACCCCCCAGGGACCACCACAATAGAACAGTTCTCATTGACTGGAAGGCAGAAAACAGAACCCATTGTTGCAAAATTTGTATGTCTGGACATAATGATGCACTTTGTATTAAGGCAACTCACACCTTCTGTGGAACAATCAATATTGCAACTATTGGTAAAATAATTATCCACAGCAGTCAATAGAACAAGTTGTGAAAAGAGAATAAGATCTTTTAAAAATTATTCACATCCAGGCTTTAGTGTTGTAAGATTCTATGAATCTAAGAAAGTTCAAATAACCTGGTCCCTTTTCTTTTAAATATATTATTCTCTCTTCCTCCTCAAAATATTATTGACTCTCTTTAATATGAGGCCTAATAGCCATACAATAGCCCAATCAATGTTACCAATGATCAACATACATTTGTTTCTCTGTACAGGAAAGACCAAGGGGTATAAACTCACAGCTGGTACTGTGAATGATTTTGGAGAAGAATTTCAGAGACTTGGATGATAACATATTGACATTGGTGTTAACACAAAGTAAAAGTGCACGATACCCTCAAGACAGAATTAGTCATTATGTTAAATGATTACAAACCAAAATCTGTATCATCCTTAAATCTGACTTTTCTCACAAGGGTTCAGGCATGACCTATATACAGTAACATATCAGAATTTGTAAAGCTTTTTATTTAACAAATACTGCAGGCCTTTGTAGTACAACATCTCTGCTACACACCTTACCCACGATTAATAGAATATAATAATGCAAAGCAGAAAGTAGGAGTGGTGGTTCACAATTCAAATCATAAAAGAAACATGAATTAAAGAACATATTTGTAAATATTAACTTCAAAAACATAAAGCAGTGTACACTACGGGGACTGATGATCACTACAAACCAAATGACTCCAAACACTTAAGAAAGGAACCATGTTAGTCCAAGGGATTCATGATATGCACATGATTGTTGGTTGTATCACATAATTCGCTGCTCCCGTGTATATTATATATTGTACTGTGGCACTGAAGCGGTGGCAGCGGCGAAGCCTTGCAACGATGGGGCCTCGGAGGTGGTGAAGCCGTGCAGCGGCAGCGATGCCTCGCGGGTCGACCCGCAGTTGACGGTCGATGAGAGGGTGGAGGACCACAGTGAGGGAAGTGGGGGGGAGAACAATGGACAATAGGGACCTGGCGTGGGGGAACCGATGTGGGGGGGGGGGGGGGGGAGAGAGAACAAAAGGAGGAGCCTGCGTACTTTGTAACTTTGTCAGCGCCATAGGTGGCCGCTATTTGTACACATTGGGTACGCAAGCAAAGAATCTCACTGTGCCTAGTCACATGTGACAATAAAGTATTCCTGTATTTGTTAAAATTATTAGCTATCAAGAGTCAAAACCACAAAGTAGCCTCAGGCCCGAAATATTTTAACCTTGCAAAGCATCTGAAGCAGAAAATCTTTTAAAAAATGAATGATCAACAGATTTCCCAGCAATCATCTTTTGTTCTCACACCAATTTTAAAATTCAAATATGACTTCATTTTTGATAAAGCTTTGTTTACATCGCTGCAATCTGGGCACAATCCCAAAGATTTATTGCAGCCCTCACCAATTTATTACAGCCCTCCATCCTTGTATTTGAGTACAGTGTACATAACTATGTAACTAAAACTTGCATTTATATAGCACCTTTTACATATCTTTAAGAAGCCCCCAGCGCATTCCATTACCAATGGTTAAAAAACGTTCACCGTTGCTAGCATAGGAAATTCAGCTGCCAAAATGCAAACAGAAAGTTCTCACAAACAATAATCTGATAACCAGATAATCTATTTTTAGAAATGTTGACTGTAGAAAAAGCACTCAACAACACACCAGAAATCATTCTCTTGTAAAATGTTCAAAACTGATATAAATGCTGTGAATCAATATATTTTGCAGCTAATGATAAAGAATCGCTACAATTTACTCTACATTCCAAGATCCCCTCCAGCCAACATGTGCCCTAATATACCGTCTTGGCATCAATCTGTAACCTTGATGATACAGTGGCCTACATGAAGTCCAGATACGACCTTGGTAAGGCCATCAAAAAGGCCAAAAGGGACTACTGCTCCAAACTGGAGGATGAGACAGATGTTCGGCAGCTGTGGCGGGGCCTGAATGCAATCACCTCCTACAAGGCGAAACCAGGAGGCAGCTCAAATGTCGGTGAAACATCACTCCCCGACGAGCTCAATGCGTTTTACGCACGCTTTGACAGGGAGAATACTGATGTGCCTTCCCGATCCCCCATTCGCTGTGATGGCATTTCAGTCTCAGTCACAGAGGCCGACGTCAGGAAATCCTTCAGAGGGGTGAACCCCCGAAAAGCACCTGGTCCTGATGGTATACCCGGTCGTGTTCTAAAAACCTGTGCGGACCAACTGGCGGGAGTTTTTACGGACATTTTCAACCTCTCACTTCTGAGGTCTGAGGTCCCCATCTGCTTTAAAAGGGCATCAATTATACCGGTGCCCAAGAAGAGTAAGGTGACGTGCCTCAATGACTATCGACCAGTGGCACTAACGCCGGTGGTGATGAAGTGCTTTGAGAGGCTGATCATGGAGCAAATCAACTCCTACCTCGACAAAAACCTGGACCCACTGCAGTTCGCTTACCGCCACAACAGATCAACGGTGGATGCGATCTCGCTGGCCCTCCACTCTGCTCTGGACCACTTGGACAACAAAAACTCATATGTCAGGCTGTTATTCGTCGATTACAGCTCGGCATTCAACACAATCATCCCCTCCAAACTGGTTACCAAACTCGCAGAACTGGGTCTCTGCGCATCCCTCTGCAACTGGATCCTCGACTTCCTCATCCACAGACCACAGTCTGTTCGTATTGGTGGAAATGTGTCAGCCTCGATAACAATCAGCACGGGAGCACCTCAAGGCTGCGTGCTCAACCCCCTGCTGTACTCACTCTATACCCATGACTGCTAGCCAACCACAGTGCGAACTCCATCATCAAGTTCGCTGACGACACCACTGTTGTGGGGCGTATCACTGATGGGGATGAGTCAGAATACAGAAGGGAGATCGAGCAACTGTCCATATGGTGCCAGCGCAATAACCTGGCCCTCAACACCAGCAAAACCAAGGAACTGATTGTGGACTTTGGAAGGAGTAGGATGGGGACCCACAGCCCCATTTATATCAACGATGGTTGAAAGGGTCAAGAACTTCAAATTCCTGGGCGTGCACATCTCTGAAGATCTTTCCTGGTCCGAGAACACTAACGCAATTATCAAAAAATCTCATCAGCGCCTCTACTTCCTGAGAAGATTACGGAGAGTCGGTTTGTCAAGGAAGACTCTCTCTAACTTCTACAGGTGCACAGTAGAGAGCATGCTGACCGGTTGCATCGTGGCTTGGTTTGGCAATTTGAGCGCCCTGGAGAGGAAAAGACTACAAAAAGTAGTAAACACTGCCCAGTCCATCATCGGCTCTGACCTTCCTTCCATCGAGGGGATTTATCGCAGTCGCTGCCTCAAAAAGGCTGGCAGTATCATCAAAGACCCACACCATCCTGGCCATACACTCATCTCCCTGCTACCTTCAGGTAGAAGGTACAGGAGCCTGAAGACTGCAACAACCAGGTTCAGGAATAGCTACTTCCCCACAGCCATCAGGCTATTAAACCTGACTCGGACAAAACTCTGATTATTAATAACCACTTTCTGCTATTTGCACTATTTATTCATGTGTGTATATATTTATATCATGGTATATGGACACATTTATCTGTTTTGTAGTAAATGCCTACTATTTTCTGTGTGCTTAAGCAAAGCAAGAATTTCATTCTCCTATACAGGGACACATGACAATAAACTCACTTGAACTTGAACTTGACTTGTTATGTTCAGGTAGAGTACAGCAAATCTAGGAACCCTACTGCAATCTTTTAACAGTTCTATAACATTACTGAATTCAAGACATCAACCAAATATGCAACATTCTTGCTGGTCAATCGAGGTACTCTTCAGAGAATAGTATTTTAAGGAGTTATTAAAATGCAGAAAGAGGGACCCGGCATGGGGGGGGGACCACTGAGAGAACAAAGCAGGGGGTCGAGAACAGAGAGGGACCCTGATGCCAGCTGTGGTGTGGGAGCCGAGTCGGAAGAGGGACTACCGGGACTACATTGAATACTTTTGTAACTTTTTCGGCGCCCTATACGTGGCGACTCTTTGCGTACTTGTGTAGTGAATGCAAAACAAAGAATTTCTCTAAACCAATTACATGTGTCATCTGTCCATTCTCTCCACATGACCTGCTGAGTTCCTCCAGCAGTTTGCCCAGCACATGATCTGATCCAGTACTTTAAAAAAAAAACACTTTACGAGGATGTTTCCGAGACGCGAGAGTCTGAGCTATACTGAGAGGCTGAGCAGGCTTGGACTCTGTTCCTTGGAGCACAGGAGGATGAGCGGTGATCTTATAGAGATGTATAAAATCACAAGAGGAATAGATACAATACAATACAATACCATTTATTGTCATTTGAGCCTCAGTGAGGCTCAAACGAAATTCCGTTTCCACAGCCATACAAACAAAGACAATTTCCTACAGACATACACACAATTTAATTCACACAAACATCCATCACAATTAACCCACTGTGATGGAAGGCAAAGTCTTTTCTCTCCCCTGTTCTCCATTTCTCTCCCGATGTCCAAGCCCCAGGCGGGCGATGATAAGTCCCACGGCCATTTTAGGCCGTGCCGGGCGATTTACGGCCCCGCTCCCGGTCTAAAAGTCACAATGTTCAGGTAGATCAGGTAGACACACAGTCTCTTGCCCAAAGGAGGGGAATTGGAGAACTGGAGGACATAGGTTTAAGGTGAAGGGGGAAAGATTTAATAGAAATCTGAGTGGTAACTTTTCCACACAAAGGGTGGTGGATGTATGGGATGAGTTTCTAGAGGTAGTTGAGGCAGGGACTATTGCAACATTTAATAAATAAACAAGTACAAGGATGGGACAGGTTTGGAGGGATATGGGCCAAACACAGGCAGGTGGGACTAGTGTAGATGGGGCATGTTGGTCGGTGTGGGACTAGTGTAGATGGGTCATGTTGGTCGGTGTGGGACTAGTGTAGATGGGTCATGTTGGTCGGTGTGGGACTAGTGTAGATGGGTCATGTTGGTCGGTGTGGGACTAGTGTAGATGGGTCATGTTGGTCGGTGTGGGACTAGTGTAGATGGGTCATGTTGGTCGGTGTGGGCAAGTTGGGCCAAAAGGCCTATTCCACGCGGTATGACTAGGACTCTAATCTGAATACATCTGTGAGACAGGTTTTGCAAGATACATGTAGAGTGCACAGAAATGGTTCAAAGACTGTAATGTAGCTAATCTGCAATGTCTGCAAACTGGGAGCAGCTGATTACATCTCCTCAAGCAATTCAAACCCACCAACACATTGTGTTGATATAAAGGAAGCTTTATGCACAGAGTCCAGCAAACACACTTCAGGCAGGATTTAAGCAATGATACTAATTATTCTTCCAACGCAAAGCACAGCGAGGAAGAAATTATGGCTTACAGCATTCAAAGCCTTGCTAGAGAAACAAAGTTACAATGAACATCAGCGTGGAATGCATGAAATATGGCCTTCGTCGAAAAAAGTCAAATTACAATTCAGAAAATACGCATGCTACTTCCATTAAAACAAAACTAACAAAAGGAGCAAGAATGATATTTACTCATTTTAGCAATATTAATGACTGAGCTACAAGGTTGTAACTTCAGCTGCATGATCTTTGCTCTGGGTGGCAGTCACGGTGGCTGGCATAGCAGTAGAGTTGCAGCGCCAGAGACCCTAGTTTGATCCCGACTACGGGTGCTATCTGTATGGAGTTTGTATGTTCGCCCCGTGACCACGTGAGTTTTCTCTGAGATTTTCCGTTTTCTCCCACATCCCACCTGCAGGTTTGTAGGTCCAAAAACTGACTGTCTGGTGTACCAAAAACAACCTGGTACTCAATCCATCAAAGACAAAAGAGCTGGTCGTTGACTTCAGGAGGAAGAGGAGAGAGGAACCTGCTCCCTTATACATCAAAGGAGACATGGTGGAGAGAGTCACTGGCTTTAAGTTCCTGGGAATAAACATCTCCCAGGACCTCAAATGGCAAATGAACACCGTCACTCTCGTGAAGAAGTCACATCAGCGGCTGTATTTCCTGAGGTCTCTGCGGAGAGCAAACGTCTCACAGCCGCTGCTGTTGTCCTTCTACCGATGCGCCGTGGAGAGTATCCTCTCCTATGGAATCCTGGTGTGGTTTGCTAGCTGTACTGTGGCTGAGAGGAGGGCGTTGCAGGGAATTATAAAAACTGCGCAGAACATTACAAACGCCCAACTGCCCTCCTTGGATGATATATATAGGGCCCGATGCTTGTGCCGGGCCACAAATATCAAGCAGGACACATCCCACCCTGCCAACCACCTTTTTACTCTGCTACCCTCTGGGAGGCGATTCAGGACTCTGAAGGCTCGCACCGGTAGACTAAAAAATAGTTTCTACCCATGTGCGATAAAAGAGCTAAATTCCAACAGAGAATGCTGGGGAAGCAAAATGTAATTCCAAGAAATGCCGCCAAATTCTTTTAAATTCTTTTAAAACACCTATTTATTTTTACTAATAAGTGTACATATGTGTTAATGGTTGTCGTGTTTGTATTTTTTTAACCGGAGGAGATGTAATGGAATTTCGTTGCACAGTATTGTGCAATGACAATAAACGTATTCATTCATTCATTCATTCATAATTGGCTTGGGTTTGAATACTTGGTATAAGTATAAAATTGTCCCTAGTATGTGTAGGCTTGTGTTAATGTGTGGGGATCGCTGGTTGGTGCGGACTCGGTGGGGGTGTGCCGAAGGGCCTGTTTCCGCACTGTGTCTTTAAAATAAACTAACCTGAACTCTGGTACTTGAGAAATGATCTGAACCACATGTATGTTCTTTAGTACAGTCATCTATGCCAGGCACTGTATAGTTGAAAAAGGGTCTGAACTGCAAAACCTAGTCTGTCTCTTTACCTCCACTGACGCTGCCTGGCCTGCTGAGAACCACCAGCAGTTTTTTTTTTGCTCAAGATTTCAGTATCTGCCGGCTCTATGTATTGTTTTCAAGTTCCCACAATGACCTTTCTGTCCTCGGCCTCCAACATTGTCAGAGTGCGACCCAGTGCAAATTGGAGGAACAGCACCTCATATTTTGGTTGGGCAGCTTACACCCCAGTAGTATGAACATTGACTTATCTAATTTTAAGTAGCTAACTTTATCTAACTTTAAGTAGCCCTTACTTTCCCTTTCTCTTCATCCCCTCCCCAGTTGTTCGACCAGTCTTAGTGTCTCCGACTACATTTTATCTGTTTGCTTTATCGTTACCTTCGCCCAACTAACAATGATCGATTTTACATGTCCCTTGATCTTCATTCCCTTTGTCCTGTTTTCACATCTTACATGTCCCTATCTATACACTTCCTTATCTATATACCTCCCATTTCCCTGACATCAGTCTGAAGAAGGGGCGCGACCCGAAACGTCGCCCATTCCTTCTCTCCAGAGATGCGGCCTGTCCCACTGAGTTACTCCAGCATTTTGTGTCTATCTTCCATTGTTTTCAAGTGTTCTATTCCCAATATAACAAAAGATAGCAACAAAATGCTGGAGTAACTCAGCGGGACAGGCAGCATCTCTGGAGTGAAGGAATGGGTGACGTTTCGGGTCGAGACCCTTCTTCAGACTATAACAAAGATTGAAAGCACACAAATAACCAGGAATTTTATAGCTACCTTATTTCCCAGACTAAAGACAAAACATTTAATCTTCTTTCTCTATCTGTACCATTAACAACATAGTTAATATCAAATCCCCAGAATCAGTGGGAACCTGCGTGGGTGGTAGAGTTGCTGCCTTACAGGGCCAGAGACCCAGGTTTGATCCTGACTATGGCTGCTTGTCTGTACAGAGTTTGTACGTTCTTCCCATGACCTGCGTGTGTTTTCCCCGGGAGCTCCGGTTTCCTCCCACACTCCAAAGACGTACGGGTTCATAGGTTAATTGGCCTCGGTAGAAATTGTAAATTACCTTTAGTTGGTGTAGAATAGTGTTAATGTGCGGGGATTGTTGGTCAGCACGACCAGGATCATTAAAGACACCTCCCACCCCAACCATGGACTGTTTGCCCTCCTCCCATCAGGGAGGCGGTACAGGAGCCTCAGGTCTCGTACCAGCAGGATGAGGAACAGCTTCTACAATTATACCATCACATTGCTGAACTCGGAGTCCCGCCGATAGATTTCTCCGGTCCCTCTGTCCCCATTGTTTAATTATTCTGTATTTTTGATTATTCTGTATCTTCTTTTTTTTAAATTTCTATATGCACTACTACTACGGACTGACGCAAAACTGCATTGCGTTGTACCCATACTCAGTATTTGTGCAATGACATTAAAGTTGAATTGAATTTAATTGAATTGAATAGAATTGAATTGAAATGGTGGGCTGAAGGGCTTGTTTCCACGCTGTATCTCTAAACTGTGCTAAGATGCATGATAAGATTATAAAATTGTCATAATTACTTTGTTTAACCACAAACATAAATTATTAGATAGGTTGGCCAGTATTCTGGGGAAATTAATTCAGTTCCAACCTGGCCAATGCAATGAAAAATCTACCCCATCCACAATGGTTCCAACAAATACTTATGGTTCCTATATTTTTGAAACTATTTCAAATCACATGGAAAGCCTCATCGATGGAACAAGTACAACAGAAATGAAGAAACTAGGAAATGGGCACAGAAACATCCTGACAGAGGCCGGGTGAGAAGATGTTTGGTCAAGGTAGACTTATAGGAGAACTTCTTCAAGGTAGATCAAACTCGTGGTAACACGTAGAATGTACGTAGCGGGTACGTCGGAGCTCGGGACGTCTCTTAGCGGCTCGTAACGCTAACAGCAGGTACTCGGGAAACGCGGGAAGTCTCGTGAAGATTTTTCAACATGTTGAAAAATGTCCACGAGAGCCCCGAGTACCTACGAGCAGCCATTACCGTAATTCTCCGAGTTCAAATCAGGGGAAACTCGGGAGAGCTCTTGAATTAGCTCGTACAGTGGGACAGGCCCATTAGTTCCAAGTATATTGAAAATGTTTCCCTTTAGGCATGAACAGCGAGTGATGTATTACTGCTCAGTAAATTCTCTGGTCCTTTATAAGAGTTATTGCACCACATTGAGAAAGCTCCATTAAATGACACAACCCTGCTCGATATTATCAGCACTGAACCTGGGTCTGATATTGTCCAGTTGATATGGATAATGGCTCACATCCTCCACCAACGTCTTCTACTGAACAACACGGTGACGCGGGGTAGTGTTGCTGCCTTACATTACCAGAGACCTGGGTTTGATCCTGACTATGGATGCTGTTGGTACGGAGTTTGCACGTTCTTCCTGTTTTCTTAGGGTGCTCTGGCTTCCTCCCACATTCCAAAGATGTGGAGGTTTGTCGGTTCATTGGCTTCTGTAAATTGTCCCTCTGACCACTGATTGGCATGGACTCGGTGGGCCGAAGGGCCTGTTCCCACACTGTATATCTAAACGAAATTCTAAACTTAAAAAAAAACTAAACACAGCCCTCTGACAATAAAGGTCCAAGACTGGACCTTGGAAATCATGGCCCACTTCCCATATCGTGGGAGTCACAGCAAGCTACTAGGTGGACAGAGAAAAAGTTTCAAGGAATCTCCATTGAACAAATACAACATCCCCATGGACATATGGAACGACATGACCCAAAACAGCTCAACGTGGGGATGAAGCATTTGGGCTGACATTAGAAGTGGTAGCCATGCAGCGGGTGCACAGAGAAACACAGCCTGAAGGATGAACGGAGCTCATCATCTCCGAAACTATCCTCCTGCTCCTACTGCGGTAGAGTACTACAATGGCCTTATGGGTGACCACAGAACCAGAGTGGAAATAAGTGATCCTCAACCTTGAGGGACTGCCCAAGAAGATGATGCCTGAAAACACACTTTGCTTGTTTGATGGCCTCTTGGCATTGGCCATGCAATTTTTCTTTGTTTAGAAAATGTTCAATTACAATATGACAATCCGTTATTCTCATTCAGTTGATGCTTCTGGAGTACTGTGAGCAAATTTGGGTCCCATTTCTGAGGAAGGACGTGCTGGCTCTGGAGAGGGTCCAGAGGAGATTCACAAGAATGATTCCAGGAATTAATTGGTTAGCATATGATTAGCGCGACAGCACTGGGCCTCACTGGAGTTTAGAAGGTTGAAGGGACACCTCATTGAAACTTACAGAATAATGAAAGGCATAGACAAGAGTGGGTGTGGAAAGGATGTTTCCACTGGTGGGAGTGTCTAGGACCAGAGGTCATGGTCTCAGAATTAAAGGGCGTTCTTTTAGAACGGAGGTGAGGAGGAACTTCTTTAGTCAGAGGACAGTTAATCTGTGGAACTCACTGCAGAGGCCAAATCAGTGGATATTTTTTACGGGATAGACAAATTCTTGATTAGAACGGGTGTCAAGGGTTATGGGGAGAAGGCAGGAAAATGGGATGAGGAGGCATAGATCAGCCATGATTGAATGGCATAGTATACGCGATGGGCCGAATGGCCTAATTCAACTCCTATAACTTGAACTTGTGATGTTCCATCAGGCCAAGAACAAGACTGTCACTAAATATAATTTTGGCAGAGTTCAACCACTGCCGCATAGATATAAACTTGCTTGTAGAATACTAACTTGCTCCACTTTCTCAACACCTTCACTAATTTTTGAACAACAGTTAACATGCAGATCATTGCACTTTCATAACTAAGCTAGTTTTGAAAATAATAACCTGCAATGAGACTTACAATCAGTCCAGCGCTTTAGCCATTGAAACAACATGCCACTGATTGCACATAACTGATGACTGTGGTGGAGAAGCTTGTGGTGTTCTGAGATCCTGAGAGCGATGCCGTCTGGAGCTATGCTCCTGGTAGGGCCACTCATGGCCGTAAGGTCGAGGGGGAGGTCCCTGACAAAGAGCAATCCAACCAAGACCTCAACGGTGGAACAGGCGGAGGATGATGGCTGACTTTAGTGGAGCGTCACAACAGCTGGGAAGGCAGATGAAGGCTGCAGCAGAAAAGGATCTTGGACTCCATGCCACCGGATCCTGACCCAGATCTGTCAAGGACCGTGTGGTGACTGTCTGTGCACCAGTCTCCCCACGTTAAAGAGTCACGCACAGGCGTCCTCCAAAAAGAGGACAGTCATACTTGTTTCGAGTGACTGCCCATGATGATGATGATGACTGCTGAACATCTAAGTACACCAAGTTTACAGGGGGGATATTCACATCTAACAACATGGTGATTTATTCAAGATTATTCCAACAAATGACTAATACATAATTTTCTTTTAAATCTAATTCTGAATCAGCCTCAGACAATCCGTGTACAGGCCTTCAGATCATAGAGAATTAACAGAATGAGTATTACTTTGCAACTTTTATCTCATTTTGTACTAGCTGAGATGACAAGTATAGTTTAAGGTCTGTTGCTGGTTTGATGTCACCCCAATCTCTGATAACAGCACTGCACACCACGGCTTATCAGGTGAAGAGTGCAAACTCAGGACTGATCTCTCAACATTGCGAAGAGTTAGAACAAAACACCTTAAAAAATTCTACAAAAGCACGGATCAGGCAAAATTCCACTTATTTTTTACTTTTTTTATTTTTTCTGCCCTGACTTTCGTCTCCAACATTGTGGTTTGTGCATCACAACTACCACAACTAAATGCACTGCACCTATCTTTTGCACAGAGACACATCAAAAAAGCAGCTTATATCAAACAATGTCAGTAAACCACAATTCTTAAGGTTCAGACAATTTAAAATATTATACTTAAACATACTACCACAATGCAGCAGCACCAGTGACAACATTTGAACATGGTCACATTGCCCTTCTCCAGCTCTTATCTGGTTTAAAGATGCCCTTACTGTGCATGGAACATATAGTTCAGGTGCTGGTTCTGCAGCATTGATCATGAGATCCCATCTCCTCGAGTCAGATTATCTGCAATCAGCCATCGCACTCTCTCAACCAGACTTGCATCTCTGGAGGTGAAATGGCACCAAAACCTGATGACTATTGCATATATGGGCTGTTTCCTTGCATTATGTGCAAACCGGGCAGTATAAGTCTGTATGGCAATTACCTCACAGATCTGTATGCAAAAATAAGAATCTCACTGGACCTTGGTACATGTGATAATAAAGGAACCATTGGACTCAAGAAGACACAGAGTGATGGAATAGCTCAGTGGGTCACAACTGCTGATCTCAATGTTGTCACATCGTTTCTCTGTCCGTGATTATAAATGGTCAAATATTTAAAATGTTTCATTTCCCACTTCTCTTGTGAAAGATGATTGGGCTGTTTCTCTCTGCACTACAGCTGTCTGACGTGATTCGTATTTCCAGCACTTGTTACTTGTAATTGTTTTATTGTTAATGCTTATTTAGTTCCAATGACATCTCCATTATTTCTTGCTGATAAAGGAAATGTACCAAAAAAGCGAATTTCACTGCATCTTAATTGGTACACATGACAATAAACAGACTTTTGTCTAGTGAAGCTTCTGTGATCTGAGCTGCAATCTACATGTTTTCCATTCTGTAATGGATTAGGTGTGACAGAGATGCATTTGGCAGAGTTGGTGACAGCAGGAGTTCTGCAGTAGCCTGCACAGCAACGTTTAGATACACACTGAATCAGATTCATCTTACTTTGTTGTCACATACAACAGGGTGCAGTGATTTTTTAAATTCATATGAAGAACATTGAGTAATCAGGACACATTGTAATGATAAATGCAGCTGATAACACAATTAATGACAAATAAATCTGAAGTAGTACAAATGAATATCAAAGTGCAATAATGAAATGACCAAATAAGTTAAGAGTACCCCTGGGCTATGAAAAAGCTATTAGTTCAGGAGTCTGAGAGCAATGGGGAAGATGCTTTTAAGTTCAGAGTCTGAGTTTTCAAGATTCTGTTACTTCCCCCAGAAGATGGAGGAGAAACAAATGTAATGGCCAGTGTAGCAGCATGCTTTGAACATATTGTGAATATTGTGTTCAGTTCTGGGCATCATGTTATAGGAAAGATATTGTCAAGCTTGAAAGGGTTCAGAAAATATTTTTGAGGATGTTGCCAGACTAGAGGGTGTGAGCTATAGGGAGAGGCTAAGTAGGCTGGGTCTCTATTCCATGGAGCGCAGGAGGATGAGGGGTGATCTTATAAAGTTATATAAAATCATGAGAGGAATAGATTGTGTAGGTGCAAACCCAGAGTTGGGGAATCGAGGACCGGAGGACATAGGTGCAAGGTGAAGGGGAAAAGATTTAATAGGAATCCGAGGGGTACGTTTTTCACACAGTGGGTGAATGGAACAAGCTGCCAGAGGCATAGTTGAGGCTGGGACTATCCCATCGTTTAAGAAACAGTTGGATAGGACAGGTTTGGAAGGTTATGGACCAAGCGCAGCCAAGTGGGACTAGGGTGGCTGGGACATTGTTGGCCAGTGTGGGCGAGTTGGGCCGAAGGGCCTGTTTCCACGCTGTATTACTCTATGACTCTAAAACAGAACAGTGCAGCACGGGAACAGGCTATTCAGCGGCCCACAATGTAATTGCCCAACATGATGCCAAATTGAACTAATCTCCTCTGCCTGTTCTTGATCCATTCCCTGCATATCCCTGTGCCTCCTAAGCCTCCTAAATGCCCGTAACTGCCTCAGCCACCACCCCTGGCCATACGTTCCAGGTACCTACCAATCTAAACTACCTCTGCGATTATAAACAGTTCTATCAGATGCCCTCTGTGCTTCTGCTGATCCAGGAGATCCTCCAATTAGTGAAAGGAGAAACAGAGAGTTATCCGTTCAGGTCAGTACACCTTGGAACCGATAAAAGGTCTCTGTACTGATACATTATTTGTTTTTTTCTTTTCAGCAAATGCTGCCTGGCCTGCTCAATGAATCTGACCTTCTATTTTGATTTCCGATTTCATGCACTTTCCACAGTTTTATTCTGAGTTACTATTAAATAGTAAACTTAACTTAGGAGAATGTTAAAATCCTCCTGCCTGCTCATGTCAGATATTTTCAATTCACGAACAAGTCTTAAAATTTCAATGATGCTTATGTTTTTATATTTCACAATTTGTAAAATAAATCTGCACATTACAATAAGAACTTTGCAATAAAACATCAATAACGGAACCTCCAAGTGCAAGACAGGTCAGCATTTTAAAGTATGTCAAAAATCCAACCAATGGATTCATTTAAAAATCAAAAATCAGGCCATCAAAGAAACATCACGGGTGACAGAGGCTCTGGCTGAAGAGGAAAGACCCCATTTGTTCTCCCAAATAACCGACTAGACAGATGCAGAGGGGGGTGGTTCTGGGACGCCAGAATGCACTGCTGAACCTACTGGAGACGTCATGGGTTCAATCAGCGAAACGTCGATGAAAGTAGGTGCCCACTTTACAATCCCAATGATGTGTCTGCCCAGCCTTTCTCAACATCGGAGGAGCATAGGTGAGTGCAGAAGGCTCCCATCACCATCGGGAGTAAATTGATATTTGGCACTTTGGACTTTTAACATCTAGTCCCGTGTATTTGTAAACAAATACAGTGCCCCGACAAATCAGGAATGACTCTTAATTGCACTGCATTGTGAATACATGAACTGGCAATTGCAGGTCCACTAACTAGTGGTCTGGCAACCCCTTTAATCCAGACAAATTTACGAGAGTGCATTTAAATCGCCCTGAAAATGTGGTGCCTAGGCCGGGTGAGGCGGTCGATCCCGACCTCATCAGGACTTCCACGACTGATCAGTGGGTTGAATTTGCCCCCTGTGACCCGGGCTCTGGATGTCCGGCCCAGTTGGAGCCAGTAAATGGCAGATCCATTCCCATAGCTGACTTCTGCAGCTGACTTTGCGGGCCAGTATCTCAGCTTCCCTCCCCCCCCCCCCCCCCCCCCCCCGCAAAAGGCCGTGACCTCTGTTGGTCAAAAAAAAAACCTGATAATGCAGCAAGGCTCTGGAAACAAAGGGTGCCGATAGATCGGTGGTGGACCTGTAATATTACACCTGTCCCTAATTCTAGAATAAAATGCAGAGACATTCAAAAAAATTAAAAGCCAAAGGTATCTAATCTAATATTAGAGCCAGCATCTAATATAGCCAAATCGTCCAATCTTTCCCCTTGTTAGCAACATCAAAGATCACAGTGTAACGGACATAGCACTGATGTTCTAACCATAAAGACAGCATCACAGTGCATAGGATACACTGACAATACTAATCCCCTATGTCATCTGGATGCCCTGCAGATATGGTATTTATCTGATCCATACGAGAGAATATCTTGAGGTAGAATAACTGTTCTTTGTTGACAATAACTTTCTTATCAACTTGGACGTGCCGAAAGGCCAAATAACATTGCTCACCTATTCCAAGATCAAAACAGCAATCGTTGCATTCATTGAATTTTATTTAGACAAGACCATTTCAGAGGATTCAAATCAACCTAAGAATACATCTAAAATGTTCTCACCTCATCAGGAACCATCATCAATGGATATTTGTCCTCGGACAGGAAGTTGAAGAGGCACCATAGCCGGAAGGCATCACGATCTGAAATTGTACAGTTTCCGTTCTTGTCATGCTTGTAGTTCTTCTTTGCAGTTAAAGTCCAGCAGAGTTCATCAAAGTTTTCTTTGATAAATACACCTTCCACAACCTGGAAAAGTGTGTTTGGTATTTACATTTAGTGGAGATTATCGAATATACATTTCACAACCAAATTTCTTCATTATATAAAATTCTTTACCTTCTTTACTTAGTTCTCTATTAACTTAAACATGCCAGCTGGTATAATTCACTCATAAAATTGAATTTATCTGCAAATTGTATATATTAGTACAAAATAATTCCAAAATCGAAATTACTATTTAAAAAGTAAAAGTATTTCCTGATTTGAAATATCATGAATAAATACAAATTGGTGACCCATATTAGCACAAAATATTCAAATATTTACTTGCTTCACTCTATAACGAGTCATTTAAAACATTCCAGTGCTCACTATTAATGCATTCTGCGTTATGCTTTAAACCTGATATGCTTCTTGGTCAGCATGGACATGTTTCCATGCTGTTTATGACTATAATAATAATAATAATAATAATAATAAATAATAATACATAATAATAATAATAATAATAATAATAATAAAAGGTTGAGATAAAGGGAAACTGTATTCTATGCCGAAGGCCTAGTCACCATAGGGTACAGATTTAAGGCAGATGTCAAGTGAATCGGAGATACAACGTTTAATTTGAATAATGAATGGTTGAGGCTTGCAATTTACATTTACTAATTTACATTTACCAGCACTTCTTCAGGAAGTGGTTGGTATCCTAAACACAAGGTAAAAAACCATGCTATGATAGAGAAAACATGCAAACAGTACACAGGCAACCACCTAGTGTTTGTATTGAAGTTGGGCCCCTCAAACTGTAATGTAGTTGCACTGTGTGAATGTTAGGTGAAAATTTGTAGGGATATGGGGAAAGAACAAGGTACTGACATTAACAGAATTGCTCTCTGAAACAGTTGCACCAATTACCCCAGTTCATTGATTTAAAATCGCAGTGATTCTACAGACAGGAGTATCTAGCTTTAGTTCTACATAATAATTCTATATTTCCCTCTGACATAGGAAGCCAATCAACCCATAGAATACAAGCTGGCTCACAAAGAAATCCCATTTCCCCATTAATTTGCCCTGTAATCTATAGTTTCTACATTCCCATCACCTCCCCCAGATTCTACTACTTATCTATGCATGAGACAATATGCAGTGCCAATTAACCTACTGACCTGCTTGGCTTAGGGATATATTAGATAAAACTGAAAAAGCTGGAAATCATAGGAGAACATGCAAACTGCAACATGCAAATACCAGAGGCAGCAACTCCACCAGCTATGTTAGTTCCTACAAGAATGGCAAAGTGGCATCTTAGCGTTGGTATTGCCAAGTATGAAATTTGGCTGAAAAAATGAATGGAACTACACTAGAAATCAACAAGCAGAAGCTCTAATGTAATAATTCCTGATTCGCTGAAAGGGCTACATCTAAACTGGCACTCACACAAAAGATTTTTGAGTTCAAGAGCCCAATTAAACTTGCCAGAGACCAATGCTCTCACACTCTGATTAATGTGCATAGTCATGTGTTTAATCTAAAACCGAGGGCAGAGTTCAGGTAAGTCCGAATGTATGATCCCAAGTTAAAAATTCAAGGCTGGGGAGTTGGACAAAGTTGTATCAGTGGCTAGTGATTGATAACAATAATAGGACATCAGTGACTGACGATATAGCAGAGAAAAATAGAACGTTAAAATTATTGGCATGATATCAATATGAAAAAGTATTGCTTGAAATGATTGAAAAATGAGCTTAGATGTTAGATATGCAATCACTCGTGGAAATAATTCACAAATTCTCTAATAATTATCGTCTCATACCAAATAAAAGTACACGTCAGTAATGAGAATATTGAATAATATTGAAAACGGGTTCCATCTAAACCAACTGTGTTCACACAAATTAAAAGAACTAGGGTGCATGTGCAGCGTTTTATTTTTAAAAAGCTGACGATAACCATATCAAAAGTGAAAACACAAGGTGCACAAACTTTAGCTGGGTTAGTGCAGGAAAGTGGCATTGAGATAAATGCCACTTTCTTGCACCAACCCCGATTCTATTTCATCTTTTCAAAATGTACTTTGGAATATTTAGTTCATAAGTTCGTAAGTATGGTGGCATAGCAGTAGAGTTACTGCCTTAAACCCCTGTCCCATGGTATGAGTTAATTCCATGAGTTCTCCCGAGTTTGCCCTGATTCGAACTCGGAGATTTACGGTAATGGCCACTCGTCGGTACTCGGGGCTCTCGTGGACATTTTTCATCATGTTGAAAAATCTTCACGAGTCTTCCCGTGCTTACCTGCCGTTAGCGATTCTTCTCGAGTACGTGCCGATAGCGCTAAGAGACGTCCCCGAGCTCCGACGTACCCACTACGTTCATTCTCTGTGCTTACCACGAGCTTGATTTTTTTTTAACTCGGGAGAGCTCTTGGAATGAACTCGCACCGTGGGACAGGGCTATCACAGCGCCAGAAACCTGGGTTCAATTCTGACTATGGGTGATTGTCTGTACGGAGTTTGTACGTTCTCCCCGTGATCTGCGTGGGTTTTCTCCAGGATCTCCAGCCTCCTCCCCCTCTCCAAAGACATATAGGTTTGCAGGTTAATTGATTTGGTATAATTGTATATTGTCCCTAGTGTGTGTAGGATAGTGTAAGTGTGTGGGGATCGCTGGTTGGGGTTGATTTTGGTTATGGGCCGAAGGATACAAGTGTTTCCGCGCTGTCTCTCTAAATTAAACCAAAGTCATAGGAGAAGAATGAGGCCATTCTGCCCAGAGTCTACTCCACCATTCATTCATGGCTGTTCTATCATTCCCTGTCAATCCTACTCTCCTGCCTTCTTCCCCTAACCTTAGATACTAATCTTGCTTGTCATACTACTCTTCTCTGTAGATGCAGGAATCTTGAGCAAAAAATGAAGTGCAAGAGGAACGCAGTGGGTTCCTCATCATTGAATGGCAGATCAGTGAGAGAATGGCTCATTCCTGCTTCGACTTCTTGCATTTTAACATTCCTAATCTTAGCAACGACAAACTGTAAAAATCAATACAAATGGAAAATGTTTTTCACATAAATGCTATTCAGTGAGAAGAATGAATTCTTGGAAAAAGTCAGATCTTGAAATTAAATGCATCATATTTAAATGTGAAAAGCATTCATGACTATACAGACTATAACAACAGCAAAAACTAGATAAATAAATGGGTTTGATTTTAAGGCCATTACAGAGATGGGCTTGTATGACAACCAAGACTGCGATGTTTTGAAAAGATTCAATGGAAAAATAACTGGGGAAAGCTCTGATAACAAAGAGGACATTCTGGAGAAAATATCACAACTCAGAATCTAGGGAAAGGAGAATTACCCTGAAAATATAGTGATAAAAGGCAGGACATATTGGTTGGAAATGTTTACAGCGCAACAAAAACATTGTTGAATCAATTATTAATCATAAATAAGTTAAGCTTATAAATAAGGTAGATCAATGGTGTGGGAGACTTCAGTTTAATAACAAATTAGATAAGTAAATTAACAAAATTAAGGAGCATGTATTAATTTGAGTGCTTTCTGGAACAATTATGCCCAGAGTAAGCGATCATATGTGGTCTAATGAGTAATTGACTCACCTCACTAAGGGATCCTCCTGAGATAAGAAATCATAACATGAAATAATTTTTTGATTGACTTTACAATTATATTGTAAAGCCAATTATGTTTTTTTTAAATTGTAATCAATACATTATGAAACCAGATTGAAAGTACGACTTCAAATACAAAATAAATCTGGCAAGATCATAAATTTAAGATACACAAAAATGCTGGAGAAACTCAGCGGGTGCAGCAGCATCTATGGAGCGAAGGAAATAGGCGACGTTTCGGGCCAAAACCCTTCTTCATAAATTTAAGAACTTAGATCCTTTCTGAAGTTGAACCAAATGGCCTTAACCTTCAAGAGTGTTTGAAATTAAAGGAAATGAATGTTGAAGGGGACAGTGCATAAATGTTTGAGTGGTATTTTTGGACAATATATCATTAAGGAAACATTGTCTTTGTGTTACCCTTGTCTGACGGGTTCAGGTCAAATTTAGGATTTATGGTCTTGGTATGGATATGGGTTTACAAAAGTAGAAGGTGTTTAAATTCTTAGCTGCATCACCTTCCAAAGCTAATACAGAAACATCGAGATTAATGCCCCAAAACAATACTTGAATAAACTCCACCTTGTCAATTTGGTTGTGGAAGTCAGGTTTTCATTTGGCTACATATTGGGGCAACTCCATCCCAAGCCAGATTGGCAGTACAGGTGCACAACCTTTTATCCGAAGATCCAAATAACGAAAACCTCCGAATAGCGGCCATTTTTTTGGTCCTTGAAGAAAGGTCCTTGAAAACGTTCACCGAGGGCGTCCCGCAGAGGTGACAGCGGAACTTCCGGTCGGTCCTCGAAGAAAGGGGAACTAAATCCCCATTCATAAAAGAGAAGGTGAGGGTATATTGCGCGGGAAGGTTAATAATTGACAATATGCTGCTGCCTGCCCGCTGAGTTAAAAAGTTCCCACGGTAGACTCACTGTGTATCGTGAATCTTGCGTGGGAACTTTTTAACTCAGCAGCATATTGTCAATTATTAACCTTCCCGCGCAATATACCCTCATCTTCTCTTTTATGAATGGGGATTTAGTTCCCCTTTCTTCGAGGACCGACCGGAGGTTCCGCTGTCACCTCTGCGGGCCGCCCTCGGTGAACGTTTTCAAGCGCAAGCACAGAGATCCCAGAGACCCACAGCCAACAGCAGCCCAGCCCAGCCCCGCTCCAACTACAGAGGAAAACTGCAAACTGGCCGGAGACGTCAGGACCACCAGAAGCCGTTCCCCGAGCTGCGTCCCCTCATCGGGACACCGAACCCCAGGCCCACTGCAAGCACGGAGATCCCAGAGACCCACAGCCAGCAGCAGTCCAGCCCCGTACCAACCAAAGATCTTTGGTTCCAACTACAGAGGAACCTGTGTTGCGGATGACGGGGCGCAGCTCGGAGCGTCGTAGGGGCCCATCGGGGAGCGGGTTCCTGTTGGTCCTGACGTCTCCGGCCACCTGCCATCCTCCGGGAACTGTACCGCCCTTGCAGGAGAGTGGGGTTGTTTGCAGTTGCAGAGGGAGGGGGCAAGGGCGGTACAGTTCCCAGTCTCAGCTCCAGTCCAGGGGGGTGGCCGGAGACGTCAGGACCAACGGGACACCGACCCCCAGGCCCACTGCAAGCACGGAGATCCCAGAGACCCACAGCCAGCAGCAACTCCAGCCCAGCCCCGCTCCAACACCAGAGGAACACGTAGGGGCAGAAGGTGATGGTGTGCAAGGTACGTCTTGTTCTTGGGGTGGCGGATGAGGGGGCGCAGCTCGGGCTGTGGGCAAACTGCCACTTGTCGCCGTAGCGGCCCATCGGGGAGCGGATTCCTCTGGAGTTGGAGGGGGAGGGGGGTATTGTGCTGTTTGATCGCCCCCTGCTATCCCAGGGACAGGGAGACACAGCGGCTTTTTAGACTGGTGGGCAATCACTTCCAAAGTTCTGCCCACACAGTCAGTACACCTCTCCTACACTGCATTTCATACAAACATTTATTCTGCAAGAAAAAACTACATTGAAGACACAAACTCGCGACCGAGTAACTGCCAGGATCGAGGCGCAAACTCGCGACCTAGCTCGGGGATTCAAGAATCCCCGAGCTAGGCCGCCTAAGGGCATGTAGCCCCGCTAGGGTGACATGAGTGCGAGAGGTGATTCAATGCTGCGGGCACATTTACAAATTCAGGAATTCATTCAACACACTGCATTTCATACAGACATTTATTCTGCAAGAAAAAACGACATTGAAGACTCAAACTCGCGACCGAGTAACTGCCGGGATCAAGGCGCAAACTCGCGACCTTGCGGATATGAGCCGAGCACTCTACCACTGAGCCAGCCATTAAAATCTACGCTAAAAAATTTCCATTCCGAAGACCGACAAATTCTGAATTACGAAAAGTGTCTGGTCCCAAGGCTTTCGGATAAAAGGTTGTGCACCTGTATTGATAACTTCCCTGCCAGCAATCCACTTTCGTGATCATACTGCAGTGATGATTGAGAGCTGGACAGATTTTTTAAAACATTTAATACAGAACGAGTTAAAAAGCATATCTTGATATACTTTCTAATAGCATCTCAGCAACATTGATTAATGCATTTGAACATCTCTGACAGTGCATATTTAATCATATTAATTGCAAGTAATTCTATTTTAAAATATTAAAAAATAACTTTTAAAGCATGTTCAAGTTTATCTTTTGGATTGTACGGCAGGAGTGTGTGTCTTAGCTGTATAGTATTATAGTGAAAACTTTTAGCATGTACCTCTTTTCTGACCAAAAGATCAAGTTTAATAGTCATTCACTGAAGGTCACAGTCAAGAGTAATTAATGATTAGCTGGGGTCAAGGAAAGAGCGTTCACGTCGCGGCCCTGTTTCAACCAATCTTTCCACCACCACGCACAAGAAGCACAAGTAGCGCAAGACAGACACCATTGTGCAGATGCCGAGAAGTGTGTTCAGCTCTGGCTGAACAACTTCTAATCTTGTGTGTGGACTCGATAAGAAGAAGAAGAAGAATGATTAACTCACCTTATGGGCAGAGCCATTTCTGTAGTTTGGGCCTGTTAGTAATTGGGTATTTTAAAAACTAACATTTAAGGCCACAGAAACTATTTTTTCATATGTTATTACACCGATTGTTCCAGATTTCATTAATTTCAGCCAAAAACTACTGAAAAACAGTAAAATCTCAAACAGTAATTCACCCATCTAAATTAGCTGCTTAACAAAAAATACAAATATGATGTGTTGCAAATGACTATAAAAAAGCCTCAAAATGTGTTGCAATAAAGAGTTAACATTAAACGGAATTTAAATGCAAGTTGGAGCTGTGACAAAGCAGTCCTTCATACCAGGAAAAAATACTGTACAGGAAGGAACTGCAGATGCTGGTTTAAACCAAAGATAAACACAAAAAGCTGGATGGAGTAACTCAGCGGGTCAGACGGCATCTCTGGAGAAAAGGAATTGGTGATGTTTCGGGTCAAGACCCTTCTTCAGACTGAAGAAGGGTCTCGACCCGAAACGTCACCTATTCCTTTTCTCCTAGGAAAGCATACTGCTGCATTGACCAAATTACTAACAAGATCAACTGCAAACAACAAAACCCTTAACCTCCATCTTAACAAAGATTAGACATTGCTCACTCAAGTTGTTACATTTTCAGGTTCCATCAGAGACTAACATCATCAACATCATCATCCACTAGTCAGCATCAACATTAAAACATAACTAATTTGCCAAAGTTTAAAATGGTACCTCCAAGTATATCTGAAACAAATAAATCATAGTGATCTAATCAAATATGCTGTCCAAAATGACGAGGAACAGCAGAGCAGATTGAAGACAAAAAACAAAAACAATTTTAAGAAAGTGGTGATAAAACGGAATAAGGGTAATAATCAATATATTATTTCTGTACAATTTGCTTATCAGGGATGTGCGAGCACGTGGCAACTACTGGCCTAAAAAGGTAGACAATCCTGCATTGTTTATTTAAATACTACATGATTGAAAGGGTATTCAATAGGAATGAAACACACCAACATCCATTTCATTGTCAGCTCCAGAAATCAGTCCAAACAGAACAAAAAACAAACTGCTGCGGGAACTCAGCAGATCGAGCAGCAAAAGGATAGTTACTGTTTTAGATCACAACTCTAGTTCAATGTGTGGAGGGGAGATAACCATGTCAAGTCAAGTTTACTGTCACTTACAGACTACCATGCGAACCTTGTCAAATGTCTTACTGACATCCAGATATACAACATCTACAGCTCTGTCCTCAGCTACCTTTTTGGTCACATCTTCAAAAAACTCTGATTCGTGAGACACGGTCTCCCACATACAAAACTGTGCTGACTATCCCTAATCACCCCTTGTCCATCTAAATGCATGTATATTTTATCTTTCAGAATACTCTCTGGTAACTTTCCAACTGTCTGCTAGATTTTGTTAGAATTTGTTAGATTTATGATTTGCGAAGTTAAAAGGAGCCAAAACATGGCTTGCAGGATCAATATACTATTTCTGTACAATTTGCTTATCAGGGATGTGCTAGCGTGTGGCAATACACTACTGGACTGTTTGAAAGGAAATAATTTCACTGTGCGTTTGCATAGTGACAATAATAGTATCATTGAACCATTAAACAGGAATTGAGAATCTAATGTTAAGAAAGCAATATAGAATGCAAGTTACTTGTTTGAAATGATTTCACTTAAATTAAGTGTATTTAAGGCTTTTAAATGTTCCAAATGTAGAGGAATTTAAAACTATTACAATTATTTTAAGTTTGCAAGCTGACAAAGTACCATCCCCAACTTTATCATTGGTGAGGTGCATTATGTTGGCTTCATGTTTCTCTTCATGTAGCCCAGTCATCAGCCAGAGGATGATGTCAGACTCCAGGATGAGATGAATCAGCACATTATGCCCTCTGCATCTATTTGGTTACACCAGAAATAGACACAAAATGCTGAAGCAACTCAGGCAGCATCTCTGGATAGAAGGAATGGGTGACATTTCGGATCGAGACCCATCTCTCAGTCTGAAGAAGGGTCTCGACCCGAAATGTCACCCATTTCTTCTATCCAGAGATGCTGCCTGTTCCGCTGAGTTACTCCAGCATTTTGTGTCTATCTTCGGTGTAAACCAGCATCTGCAGTTCCTTCCTACACACTCTATCTTGTTGCAATCAGACATAGACCGGCTGCAGAAAATACTGCAAGTTGCATCCAGCAAACACTCCCACAATATCACACTGTCAGACCAAGATGAATAATGAACGTGCGCTTCGGAAAGAGGAAGTGTTTGCAAAGCAGGAGACTGGTCAATATTTTCAATCACAGGACCACAAGAAGGTAGCAGGATCCTGAAAATAAATAACTTAATCATCTCGTTCAGGTGTTGTTCCAGATAAATATTGGCCAAGGCACCCAAGAGAGCTCCTCTGGGTTCCTTCCTTCAATCTCATAGGAACTTTAAAGGCTAGTTAGAACAAGAGGCAAGACCTGGTTTAACTCTCTTGCCACTATTCCTTTGGAGCAGCAGTGATATAATGTAAGTCTGTATGGAGTGGGACTGAACCTATTCCCTATGAGAGAATTCACTGTGCCTGTCAAGCTGAAAAATAGTATTAATCAGTTCCATAGGTCAACAATCAAATGAGCAATATATAAACAAGTTACTATTTATTGAAGTTACTTTCTTCAGCAATTAGAAAATAAAAATCTAAAAGCAAAAACCTGACGATGCTGAAAATCTGAAACATAAACAGAAAATGCTGGGAGAACCGGGCTAGGTTTGCCAAGATCCATGGAGGGAGAAGTGATTACATTATTTTATCTATGACTATTCATCAATTCAAATGCAACGTCAACAAATAACCTGCAATGCGGACATTCCCTATTGTCCCACAAATACTGCGTGACCTGCTGAGTATTCCCATCTATTTCTGTTTTTATTCCTGATTCAGGGCCATGGCAAGCGTTAATTGTAAGTACTGCCCAGGTAGTACATCATAGACTGAACCAAAGATAGACACAAAAAACTGGAGTAACTCAGCGGCTCAGGCAGCATCTCTGGAGAGAAGGAATGGGTGACGTTTTGGGTCGAGACCCTTCTTCAAGGAGATCCTGAAGAAGGGCCTCGACCCGAAACATCACCCATTCCTTCTCTCCAGAGATGCTGCTTGTACCACTGAGTTACTCCAGCTTTTGTGTCTATCTTCGATTTAAACCAGCATCTGCAGTTCATTCCCACACATAGACTGAACCACATTGACTGCATGGAAGACAGACCATTTGGTGAATTTCTAGATTCCTATTAGTGACATAGTCCTCTAATGAGCCAAGTCAATCTGAAATGGTGTCAGTTTTTATTGTTGCCAATTGTATTTGGTTATTGGACCTTACAGCTTTTTTTTGTGCATTCCTCAGCGAGCATCAGACAAAGTGTACTTCTGATGGGCCAGAACAGCTGGATCTGCTCCGAGGGGATACACGGCCAAACACTGTGAAGCCACCAGTTACAATCTGGATGATGAGAATACCAGTTCCAAGATGTCTGATCTGCATCAGGAGCCAGATGGCTGCTGTGATGCTTCTGTACCATTCATTGTTCAAAATCCATTTGAGGGGGGAAAAAGGGGGTTATAAGTGACTCTAATCCAAAGGATACAGGTTAATAATTGCTATATTATCCGTAATAAGCTGCAGATTCAGGTGGTGAATGTTAATGTTATTAATCTACTTACTAAGAGCTGCTGCCTTACAATGTAAGAGACCCAGGTTGAATCCTGACTACGGGTGATGTCTGTATGGAGTTTGTACATTCCCCCTATGACCGCACAAGTTTTCTCCGGGTGCTCCAGTTTCCTCCCACATGCCAAAGACATGCAGCTTTGTAGGATAATTGGCTTTGGTAAAATTGTCAATTGTCCCCAATGTGTAGGATAGTGCTAGTGTCCACTGTGATCGCTGGTCGACGCAGACTCGGTGGGCCGATGGGGCTCTTTCCGCACTGCATCGCTAAAGTCTAAAGATGGTATATCAAGTGAACGCCACTTTTATTCATAGGTCTTCAACTGAATTATAAGCATAGTGCAAAAATGTTACGATAAAGCTGTATGATAATCCCAAGAGAGAAACAACGTTATGGATTTAAGGTAGCACGTTTAACAAAAATGCATTGGCTTAGATGAATCGGTTAATAAGTCCAAATGACTATGTTGCAGCAATCCTTCTAGCAAAGAGATTTGAATCCAATTTTAATAGATGTTTCATTGCATGTTAGTTCCAAAAAGTCAACATATTTTCCTTGTTCCCACAGCAACAGAGTTCACTAACAAATCATCTGTGACCTTATAAATGGCTCAAATTGCCAAATTCCTAATCTGTATGTTCACATTCAATTGGAAAACCAGCAGCATGTATCTTAAGGTTTGTGTAACTGTGCCGGACCTGAAGGAACTTCACAAAAAAAAGCAAGTGTGCTGATCAGGAAAGGGAAGAGGTAAAATGGCTTTAAAACGATTTAAAACTAATCGTAGAAACAAGGAACTGCAGATGCAGGTTTACCAAAGAAACACACAAAATGACTGTGCGTCAGGCAGCATCTCTAGAGAACATGGTGATGTTTTGCGTCGGGACCCTTCTTCAGACTGAAGATAGACACAAAATGCTGGAGTAACTCAGTGGAACAGGCAGCATCTCTGGAGAGAAGGAATGGGTGACGTTTTGCTTCTTCAGATTGATGTCAGGGGAGAAGGCGATACATAGATAAGGAAGTGTAATGTGTGAAACCAGGAGATCAATGAAAATATAGTATAGATCATTGTTAGCTGGGAAAAGGTAACAACAAAGCAAACAGAAATAAAATGTACTTGGAGACTGTCAGACTGGTCGGGGAACTGGGAAGGGGAAGGGATAGAGGTGGAAAGCAAAGGTTAGTTGAAGTTAGAGAAGTCAATGTTCATACCGCTGGGGGTGTAAGCTACCCAAGCGAAATACGAGGTGCAATTTGCACTGGGCTTCACTCTGACAATGGAGGAGGCCCAGGACAGAAAAGTTAGTGTGGGAATAGGGGGGAGTTAAAGTGTTCACAACCGGGAGATCAGGTAGTTTTAGACTGATTGAGCAGAGGTGTTCAGCGAAACGATTGCCGAGCTTGCGCTTGGTCTCGCCTATATAAAGGAGTCCACACCTGGAACAGCTGATACAGTAGATGAGGTTGGAGGAGGTGCAAGTGAACCTCTGCCTCACCTGAAAAGACTGTCGATGTCTTTGTACGGAGTCAAGGGAGGAGGTATAGGGATAGGTGTTGTATCTCCTGTGGTTGCAGGTGAAAGTACCTGGGGAGGGGGTGGTTTGGGTGTGCAGGGACGAGTTGACCAGCGAGTTGTGGGGGGAACGGTCTCTGCGGAAAGGGGTGGAGATGGGAATATGTGGCTAGTGGTGGGATCCAGTTGGAGGTGACAAAATTGTCGGAGGATTATTTGTTGCATGCGATGGCTGATGGGGTGGAAGTAGTGGTTTCTCTTTAATTAGAAAAGATGGTTCACCATTTGAGACTTCAAAAATTAATGCAACACAGGATTCGGAACTACTTAAAAGGGGAAACAGAATCATCTTTGCTTGATGGTTCCCCAGAAAAAATGTTTCTTGCTAAAAAGCTTCTAGGAATTTTTCATGGTGGCATCAATATTGGTGAACAGCATAGGGTCAGATGGGGGTCAGCATTCAACAATACTCCGCATGGTAGATTGTGAGAAAAATAATGTCTATGGGATTGAAGAGGAAGTAAAAAAATGGTTCTAAAGATATCCCAAGGAGCAGATGTGAAAGTGTGTAAGTTATCGAGAGTATTAATTACTGCATGCAATGGATTCAGCAGGGTCCATTACCAGGATATTTGCTGTTTGTGAATCTTATCAATGATTTGGACTGAATGTAGGAGATATGATTAAAGTTACTCCTGTGGATGCCAAAGACTTGACCAATCTGATGTGATAAGAGTTGATAATATGGACAAAATTAAACAACGAGTAAGGCGGGCAGAAAATAAATGGGATTAATTCTGGAGAAGATAATGTTATGGAACTGGAGAGGACAAGCAAGATAAGATAGTTAGACGATAAATGGTTGGATATTGATAAATGCAAGGATCTTGGTATTTCATGTCTGCAGATCGCTAAATATAACGATAGAAAGATAATGTTGTTGAGAAAGCATATAATGTACCTGCCTCCAAGCTAGAGTACCAATTACATTTCTATTCACTATGTGAAAGGATGTGATAGCAGTAAAGGTGATGCAAAGGGTATAGATGAAGACGTTGTCACAGAGGGGGAGATGTCAGCTATGAGGAGAGACTGGCTAGATTGTGTTTGTTTACTTTGGAATAAAGTTGGTTGGAATGTAAATTTAATTAAGATGTAGAAAACAATGAGAGGCAGATATGGGGACAACAAAAGGATCAATTCCTCTCAGTAGAGTCAGGAAGTAGAGAAATATGTTGAATTAATTGCAGACAAACATACTTACTCCAAGAGTGGCAAGAGTCTGGAAATTACCATGTGAAAGTAAGTAAAAGCAAAAGCCTATATATACTACATTTAAGCTTGAGAATGACTAGACTCCCCCCCCCCCTCTTCTCTCCCCCCCCTCTTCTCTCCCCCCCCCCCTTCTCTCCCCCCCACTTCTCTCCCCCCCACTTCTCTCCCCCCCCTCTTCTCTCTCCCCCCCCCCTCTTCTCTCTCCCCCCCCCTCTTCCTCATCTCCCCCCCTCTTCTCTCCCCCCCCCCCTCTTCTCTCCCCCCCCCTCTTCTCTCTCCCCCCCCTCTTCTCTCTCCCCCCCCCCTCTTCTCTCCCCCCCTCTTCTCTCTCCCCCCCCTCTTCTCTCCCCCCCTCTTCTCTCTCCCCCCTCCCTCTTCTCTCCCCCCTCTTCTCCCCCCCCCTCTTCTCTCCCCCCCCCTCTTCTCTCCCCCCCCCTCTTCTCTCCCCCCCCCCTCTTCTCTCCCCCCCCCTTCTCTCCCCCCCTCTTCTCTCCCCCCCCCTCTTCACCTTCCCCCCCTTTTCTCCCCTCCATCCCCTCCCCCACCGTCCCTCCCCTAAACCCCTCCCCTCCACACACCCCTACCCCCTTCCCTCTACCCTCCCTCCCCCTCCCTGCTCCCCGCCCCTCATCTCACCCCCCTCTCAGCACTCCCTCTCTCTCCCCCTCCTCCCCTCCATTAGCGTGAGTGCGGGGGGGGGGGTAGTTAGTGTGTGACGCTGCATGCCGCCTCCCCCCCCACAACCGCACATTGAGGGAACAGACCCAACGGGTCTGCACTTGGTCTAGTATATATATATATATACACATAAATAAACAGATAAAGGGCAATAGGCTGTTATAGTTCAGAGTTTGGTTGAAGTTGTGGTTAATAGGCTGATGGCTGTGGGGAAGAAGCTGTTCCTGAACCTGGATGTACCAGATTTCAGGCTCCTGTACCTTCTACCTGATGGCAGCGGAGAGATGAGTGTGTGGCCTGGATGGTGTGGGTCCTTGATGATGCTGGCAGCCTTTTTGAGGCAGCGACTGCGATTGCTCCCCTCGATGGTGGGGAGGTCAGAGCTGGTGATGGACTGGGCAGTGTTTACTACTTTTTGCAACCTTTTCCGCTCCTGGACGCTCAAGTTGCCGAACCAAGCCACGATGCAACCGGTCAGCATGCTCTCTACTGTGCACCTGTAGAAGTTCGAGAGAGTCCTCCTTGACATACCGACTCTCCGTAATCTTCTCAGGAAGTAGAGGCGCTGATGTGCTTTCTTTATATTTGCATCAGTGTGCTGGAACCAGGAGAGATCTTCGGAAATATGCACGCCCAGGAATTTGAAGTTCTTGACCCTTTCCACCATATAAACGGGATTGTGGGTCCCTATCCCACCCTAATCCTAATTGGAATCTTGGAGCTGTGTTAAAACCCGTACTTAAAGGACCCAACAGCCATTTACAAAATAAATAGAACAAAACGTTTAGCAGGACGTCACCACCCATGCAGATTGGATGTGGACAATCCTACTGCTGAATCAGTGTGCTTTGCCCTGACAAAATGGCGTGAATATCTTCCACACCTTGCCTCTTCAGAATGGGGAATATTGATAAATATATTTGACAGCAAAAACATATTTTGGGCATATTAAAATTCATTTCAGGTGTACAACAGGCCATTTAGCTCAAGAAAACTCACACCTGAAAGTCAAACAGGTCCAGAATAATATGCAATAACATTTCAAATGTCTTAAATATCAGTCATTTCAACTGATGGATTACTTCAAATTTGCATCAGCTTTTCAATAAAGATCAAATATCCATTTATAAATCTATTTTATAATTTGAATTGATTTGCTGGGCCGACTAGCCTCACTTTCCATTAGCTTCACAGTACCACCAAGCACAGTCAGAGTCATACAGCACATAAACGGCAGCACACAGGAGCAGCGGTAGAGTTGCCAGAGATCTAGGTGAGATCCCGACGATGGGCGCTGTCTATGCGGTGTTTGTACCTTCTCCCTGGGTTTTCTCCGGTTTCCTCCCACACTCCAAAGACGTACAGGTTTGTAGGCAAATTGGTTTTGGTAAAATTGGAAAATTGTCCCTAGTGTGTAGGACATCGTTGGAGTACGGGGATCTATCTTCGGTTTAAACCTGCATCTGCAGTTCCTTCCTACACAGTGTACGGGGATCGCTGGTCGACGCAGATCTGGTGGGCCAAAGGGCCTGTTTGTGCACTGTATCTCTAAAGTCTAAAAGTCTAAAATAAACAGGTTCTTTGGCCCAACTTGCCCATGCCGAACAAGATATTCCGCGTTTGCCATATATCCCCCTGAACATTACCTAACTATGTACCTGTCCAATGGCCTTTTAATAGTTCCTGTCTCAAATACCTCTGGCAGCTCTTTCCAAATACCCATCACCCTGTTTGTAAAGGCTGCTGCTCAGATTTCTATTAAATCTTTCCTCTCTTAACATAAACCAATGTCCTCTGGTTCTTGATTCCCCTACTCCGAGTAAAAGACTGTGCATTTACCCAATCTATTCCCCTGATGATTTTATATACAACTTGTTGACAATGCAAATTCTGGACATGAACCAAGTCGCAATATTCTGAGGTAAAATGTATCGGTGCCAAAATACTACAGGAGACCCAAATATTAAAGAAATGCTCCTTGTTCTGTCTTTGAGCCTCATGCTGCTTCATACAAAGTCTGTCTCAGTTACTTGCCTCAAGGTTCAAATATTCTGTACAATTAACTCCATTCAAGGAGTAACAAGGATACATTTATTGGGAAAGGCTGAACGGACTGACGTTCTGGAAGAGAGAGAGCTGAAGGGTGAACTTTTGATAGTTAAAGGGTTTGATAGAATGTGTCGAGAAAGTGTTTCTGCTTGTGGGAGACCAAGACTAGGAATCATAGCAGGGAAATCAGCAGAAACTTGACTCATTGTGTTATGAATGCAGAAAGCACTAGTTCAAGGAGTGGCCAGGGGGAAAATGTAGATGTAGGCAAAGGCAATCCAGTCAGTTAAACTCGAGCTAGAAATAGAACCAAAGAACGTACTTAAAAGGAGATTCAACGATGCATTCACTTAATCCTGCACAAAGAAATTGATTTTCTTGAATAAAATGCTTCAACCATTTTACTATCAGAAACCAACTTACAGCAGTCAATATTTCTTCTAACAACCTACAAATGTGCAAAGTGAAAAGGAAATTCCAATCTTGAATGAGGTGGGTGAAGATCACTTTGAAAGACAAGTAGGTACTTGTTTCAGGGCCACAACATTCTCAATCTAGAGATTCCAGCACTGAGACTCTCAGCAAATACACATCTCTGCAAGCGCATTGTGGAAGATCTGCTCCAACAGGTCGAAACACTGAGAAGAAATTCTTTGACAGGTGGAATGTCATTTTAAAACAACAGTACATGGCAGAATAACTACTTTTGCACGTCATCACTGCAAAATGTTGTACCATGTGAGACTCTAGATTTCAAGTGTCTGGAATGGGCCGTACAGAATTAAAGAGCTAAAAAAAACCTTCATAGGTGGAAGGAAACGACGGTGCCCTCCATAATGTGTGGGACAAAGACCCATCATTTATTTATTTGCCTCTGTAATCCACAATTTCAGATTTGTAACAGATAAAAAATCACATGTGGTTAAAGTGCAGAGTCAGATTTTAATAAAGGCCAATTGTACACATTTTGGTTTCACCATGTAGAAATTACACCTGTATTTATACATAGTTCCCCCATTTCAGGGCACCATAATGTCTGGGACACAAGTTTGTAATTGCTCAGGTGTGTTTAATTGCCTCCTTCAGGTAGGTATAAAAGCTCTCAGCACCAAGTCTTTCTTCCAGTCTTTCCATCACCTTTGGAAGCTTTTAATGATGTTTATCAACATGAGGACCAAATTTGTGCCAATGAAAGTCAAAGAAGCCATTATGAGGCTGGGTAACAAGAATAAAACTGTTAGAGACATCAGCCAAACCTTAGGCTTACCAAAATAAAATGGTTGGAACATCCTTAAGAGGAAAAAGAGCACTGGTGAGCTTACTAATCGCAAAGGGACTGGCAGGCCAAGGAAGATCTCCACAGCTGATGACAGAAGAATTCGCTCTATAATAAAGAAAAATCCCCAAACATCCGTTCGACAGACAGAACACTCTTCAGGAGTGGAATTGTCAATGACCACTGTCCGCAGAAGACTTCATGAACAGAAATACAGAGGCTACACTGCAAGATGCAAACCACTTGTTAGCTGCAAAAATAGGATGGCCCGGTTACAGTTTGCCAAGCAGTACTTAAAAGAGCAACCACAATTCTGGAAAAAGGTCTTGGGGATGAGACAGAGATTAACTTATATCAGAGTGATGGCAAGAGCAAAGTATGGAGGAGAGAAGGAACTGCCCAAGACCCAAAGCATACCACCTCATCTGTGAAACAGTGGTGGGGGTGTTATGGCCTGGGCATGTATGGCTGCTGAAGGAACTGGCTCATTTATTTTCATTGATGATAAAACTGCTGATGGTAGTCGCGTAATGAATTCTGAAGTGTATAGACACACCCTATCTGCTCGTTCAAACAAATGCCTCAAAACCCATTGGCCGGCGGTTCCTTCTACAGCAAAACAATGATCCCAAACCTACTCCTAAAGCAACAAAGGACTTTTTCAAAGCTAAAAATGGCAATTCTTGAGTGGCAAGTCAATCACCCAAGCTGAACCCAATTGAGCATGCCTTTTATATGCTGAAGAGAAAACTGAAGGGGACTAGCCCCCAAAACAAGCATAAGCTAAAGATGGCTGCAATACAAGCCTGGCAAAGCATCACCAGAGAAGACACCCAGCAACTGGTGATGCCCATGAATCGCAGACTTCAAGCAGTCATTGCATGCAAAGGATATGCAACAAAATACTAAACATGACTACTTTCATTTACATGACATTGCTGTCTCCCAAACATTATGGTGCCCTGACTATGTATAAACATTCACACCAT
This sequence comes from Amblyraja radiata, assembly GCF_010909765.2. Classification (NCBI taxonomy): domain Eukaryota; kingdom Metazoa; phylum Chordata; class Chondrichthyes; order Rajiformes; family Rajidae; genus Amblyraja; species Amblyraja radiata. The sequence continues at coordinate 10,329,621 of NC_045979.1, read as the reverse complement.
CTCCAAGATTTCATTCTCACTCCGTCCAAAGCTGTGATCTCTCCCACTCAACCACTACCACAGCCAGCCCCACAAACACCTTTAATCTCTCTTCATTCATGACCAAGCAGTAAATCCATGTACAAAACTGTTGATATGTTGTGCAAGTCACATCATCCTTTGGATATTCTGCAATGTATAGTTTCCAGTACCATTCACCACTTCAATGCATTAGCCTAGCATTGACTTTTGATAAATTATTGAAGATGAGCTTTTGAGAGGTCACCATCATGTCAACTGATGGCTAAGTATCTTGAGAATATTTAAAGGCAAATCATTAGCCATGACTGCACATTTCCTCTATCTCCTTGTCCCTGAGCACATTAGCCAAAAACACATCAAAAATTAAATCTAATAAAAAAGTTATTTTCTATTAGCAGTAACATTTTGAGTTTCATATAACCCCAAAATTATTTGCAGGTAATATAAAAAGATTAACTAGCCTTAATAACATATTTACTGAGATCCCAGGGATCACCATTAATATCTAGACTTCTCTTGTTAGTGAGGGCACAATTCATCACATCATGCAAACAATTGTGGACAACGTGATCAAACTTCGGCCAAGAAGGTCCCCTCCTGCATTGCACTCCATTTCAATCTTGACCTCAGGTGGAGTTTGTATGTTCTCCTTGTGACCACAGGTTTCCCTGGTGTGCTCCAGTTTCTTCCCACATTGCAAAGACCAGTGGGTTTGTACAGTGGCGTAGGGTGGGTTTTGCGCGCCCGGGGCAGTTTAAATTATTGCGCCTCCTCATTAGCGGTTTTTGGTCTCTTCCTTCGGGGGATGCGACTTCTTTTGTCGTATCCCCTGTCTCCGCCTGCGCCGAGGCCTAATGGTGGCTTTGGAGCTGGGGCAGCGGTAGCGGCAGCTGGGACAGCGGCAGCGGCGACCAGTACTCGGAGCTGGGCAGCGGCGACAGTGGCAGCGGCGACCAGAACTCGGAGCTGGGCAGTGGCAACGGCGGCTTTGACAGCGGCGGCCTGGCCTCGGAGCTGGGACAGCGGCAGCGGCCGCCCGGCATTGGAGCTGGGATGGCGGCGGCAGCGGCTGGGACGGCGGCAGCGGCAGCGGCGGCCTGGCCTCGGAGCTGGGACAGCGACAGCGGCGACCTGGCCTCGGAGCTGGGGCGGCGGCAGTGGCGACCTGGCCTCGGAGCTGGGGCGGCGGCAGTGGCGACCTGGCCTCGGAGCTGGGGCGGCGGCAGTGGCGACCTGGCCTCGGAGCGGGGGCAGCGGCAGCAGCCACACGGTATCGGAGCTGGAGCAGCGGCAGCGGCGACCTGGCCTCGGAGCTGGGACAGCGGCGACCAGAACTTGGAGCTGGGGCACGTTCCGGCGACAGCGGCCACTCGACCCGACCACGGGCCCAGTGGACGACAGCGGCGGCTGGGACAGTGGCAGTGGCCTCGGCGCAGTGATCGCTGGTTGGTTAAAATTGTTGGATACATTTTTTGGGGCGCAAAAAAATTGTTAGATAAAATTTTTTATAAAATGGCAAAAAAAATTACATTTTATTACAATAATTCAGGGGAAGGCTGCTAAAGAGGTGCAGCGTGCCTTTAGAACAAATTTTTTTGCCATTTTATTTAAAAAAATTATCCAACTATTTTTTTGCACCCCTAAAAATTTAGCGCCCGGGGCAACCGCCCCTCTGCCCCCCCCCCCCCCACGCTACACCACTGGGTTTGTAGGTTAAATGCCCTCTGTACATCGTCCCCAGTGTGTGGGGAATGGATGAGAAAATTGGATAACATCCAACTAGTGTGAAGGGGTAATCGATGGTCAATGTGGACTCGATGGGCTGAAGGACCTGAATTCATGCTGCATCTTTAAACTAAACTAAACTTGCATCCAAGCCCAGCAGTACAATAACACTTGATTCCCCATTCCCCTGGATTGAGGGCATGAAAAAAAATCTAAACGTTAAGACTAAACAGAGATAAAAAAAACATGCATGCAACATTTGGTTAAATAAGGATTACCTTATCAAGGATGTATTTATTGAGATAAGGCATATAGCCCTGGCTGGAGACAGGTCCATCATCGTCATCTCTGAAATGTTCTTCAAGTGCTACTGGGTCATGTGGGATATGTAACACTGTACACAGATTATGAGACAAGACCTGAAAGACAATAACATGCACAAAGTTACTATGTTTCTTTCATTTCTGCAGTAAACTCAACCAGGACCTTTCTTTGCAAAGAATCCTTAATACAAATGCAACAAGCAGTGTATGGAAGGAATAGGGTCCTTCAAACTGGCGTCAGCGCTGGTTCAATTACAGCAAACCTGCTAGTCTTCTGTGGTAAAAGTCAGTATCTATGCACTGCTCTCTAATTCACAGTGTCACGAGTCACTGAGCGATAACATTGCACATCAGGTTCAGGAAATCAAGGCTAGCTCTCAGCACAATATTTAGATTTTTTTTAAAGACACCATTGACATAGTGCCAGACACAAGGAATTACTTTCAGTTAGAGCGTAAACAGAGAGAGGACCATCCTGTCAATTGGACGTCAAAAATCTCTCAGCACCAAACCCTGAAGACTTATTCCAGTACCAAGCAGATTTTTCAACCAGCTTTGTTCATTAATGTTTATGTACAAATGAACTGCTGCATCCCTGAAAACCACTACACTGACAACATAAGCTGTAGGGTGTTTTGCACAATCCTGAGGTTGAGATAAGTGCTATGTAAATGAAAGCCTGTTCTTCCTGAATCCAGAGCAAGGGAAGCCAAATTGAAAGAAAGATGACAGGAAGTGAATTTGAGACAGGAAGATTAGGTGCAGAAAGAGAGGTTCTGCAGCTAGTGGTGCATTCACCAGATCATTCAGGAGAACAACAGAAAGTCAAGGGATCATCAGGAGCATAAGCAACACAGAAGCTGGGCATCGTAGAAAGAAGTAGGCATCTTGGATTGATTGCCAGTAGAATTCAGTTTGAAGCAGGGTCTTGACCCAATTCTTCGCTCCACAGATGCTGCCTCACCCGCTGAGTTTCTCCAGCATTTTTGTCTACCTTTGATTTTTCCAGCATCTGCAATTCTTTCTTAATCATTTCTATAATGTGCAGTCAACGTTCAAAGTTAATTCTACATTCATGTGACAAGTTTAAAATCTATTCCATTTCATCATCAGGAACATAGGCCATTTATGCAGAGTTTCAATTGCTTGCAGAAGATTCAATTAGATAGAGACGAGGTGCCACAGAAGTGACAAATATCTCACTTCCCTGCTCGTGCGGCTGTGAGATCATGACTCGAGATCAATTAACATACAAGGTATCCAGCTTTACTGCATCACAACACCAGTAATCTTGCTTTAACGATTTCATTCAAAGCCACGCTCCAGAGAGGCAATTTTGTTTTGCAATAATTTGATGCTGCAATCTACAGTAAAGATTTTGCAACGGGATCATACAGTTTGAAGGCAAATAAAATTGTACTACAGGAGTGCAAATGCAGTATTGCTGAATTTCATTTTATTAATATGAACTTTAAGTTTTGAACATTATTCACATTATCTCACATTATTGTGTGTGACATGTAAGTATCTCTCTCTTACATGTCTATCCAACCTTCTATTAAACATTTAAATTAATACAGTAGGTGAGCCCCCACTATTTTTCCAGGAAATGCGTTCGGAGAACATGTTCTGTCTTTCCTAAAAGTTATAACTTTTAAACTCTCGTATCCTTATGCAAAGCTGGAAATGAAGAATGTAAAACCATCGCACTTTTTTTTCTGTGAGCAAGGAAGCAAGATAAAGATTAACGAGCTGTCCCTCCTTGTATTATGCTGTAACCAGCCACCAAATATAATGAGCAAGTCTCTAATCCTCTTCCTAAACTTCTTTACTGCGATAATGCACTTTACCTCCTACAAGATACCAGCGAGAATGGTGAGCCTACAAGATTAACAAGAGTCAGTTCAGCTTTTGTGTTTTCCATCCCAGAACAGACTCACCAAAGCTTCAATTGTCTGCTCAATTGTCTGCTCAAGTTCAAACAAATGCCTCAAAACTCATTGCCCGCCAGTATAGTGTTTGCAAATGGGCACACTCGGCACAGAGAACAGGCTTCAAATCACGTACCTGAAGATACATATGCTGTAACAATATACCCACATCATACAACCACCATCAGCCCCACCTCCCCCAAAGATTCAAAATCCACGGCAAGAGCCTGGAAAATGTACATCACTTCCACGTCTCTAGTGTCACTTCTCAGCGAAGACAAGTAACATT